>NC_142519.1:9452175-9579675 GCF_964205215.1 Stylophora pistillata
TGTCTTTCGTGGTTAAAAAAGTCAAAATTCCCGTAGGAAATTTATAACTATTTTCATATAGTCGCGAACCCTCTACTAACTCTACTTATTAAGAGTCTTTATTAATTCATTCATTCATGTTGTCACAGCATACGTGTGACTTTACAAACAATTAATTCAAGTACAATTATATAAAATTAAAAAGACACATATTAATAAAGGATCTCTTTTAAAGCGTTCTGTTTTAACAGCAGGTAAAATAAAATCATGTCCTCTGTTTCGCAAAAGTCTCTGTTTCTTTGGAGGTAATAGTTCATAAAAGGGGGTGGGAAGGAGTATCTGTGATAATTTTCCATAGCTTACTGTCTCGGTTTCTTATAACTTCCGCTATTAAATACAGGTTTTTGGTGTAACCAAACCTAAACGCTCGCTTAAAAAAACCTGTCAATGCGATCAAGGTATTTACTTTGATATGCCGCTCCCCAAATCTCAATTCCATATAAAAACAGGGACATCATTAAGAGTTCGAACAATTTAGTCAGTTGCTCTTTAGGATATCCAAAATATTTACAAACGCGTAGAATATATAAACGAGTACTAGCTTTGCGTAGCAAATTGTCGACATGAAGGTCCCAGTTCGATGGATTTTCCTGGAAATTTATGCCAAGCAATTTCAGCCAGCTTTTCCGTTCAATTCCCTGTACCAGAGGTGGCAGTGGTTTGGAAATTCCACCATGCACCACTATCTCCCAGGTCTTCGTGAGGTTTAGTTTCATACGGTTTCTTACCGCCCAGTGTTGAATGCTGTCAACCTCAATAAGAGAGGGATCTTGATGTGCGGAAACAGGTACACTTAGTGTAAGATCGTCAGCATATTTGAGCAATAAATTGCGCTCCGGGTAAACTGGTCTAATATCGTTCACCATAATGGAGAATAATATAGGCCCGAGGACCGTATATTGCGGTACCCCTCTATTAATGCTAACAAATTCGGTGACAAAGCCATCCACGACTACTCTTTGTTTCCTATTGTTAAGAAAACTAACGATCCAATTGAAAACATAAGGATTGATATTAAGTGACATTAACTTATTGCAAACGATAGCATGTGAAATATTTTTGCTCGCGCGCAAATACATCACGAGACTGAATCTTCTCCAGCTAAAAGAAGTGGGGGATGTCCGAGGTTGTGATCCTTCAAATATTTTTGCGCGCGCGCGATTGGTTTGAATTATCACTTGACCGAATATTCCCCAGCTGAAACCTCGCTGGTCACGATTTTCCTTCAGCTTCGTTTTCGGAAGACTGCTCCCTCATCGGAACAGATAACGTTCGCGGAAAAATATCCTCGCTACTTTCGCGCCAAACAGAGGTTATTGTTTATTAATATTCCAACAAATACTTTTTACTCATGCGCGATTGGTCAAAACGCTTAACGTAACCGAGTATCCCCCAGTTAAAACTAAGGGATATCCGAGGATGTAGTTATGTGATTATTATCTTTTATAATTCTGACGTGATAACGAATAAAATAAGTTAGCTTGTGGCCCGTAGGTTGATAAAATATTTGAAAGATATTAAACGTAAGAGCCTCCGTATTTTCCCTTTACGGTGAGCGGACACTTTTTACGGACACTTTTTTCGGCACTTTTTACGGACACTTTTTTCGCTCCTCGAGGGTGTCCGCTTAAGAGAGCTTCGACTGCATACGAGTAGAGCACAGATCAAAGAGGTTTCACAATACGAATTTACCCATGCCGAAAACCATTGCTGCGGCCGATCGATCGCTCGATAGATCCACTCTTTTTCTGCCTCATTTAAGAACTCTAGTCCAAGGGTCGCAAAATTGTCTTCGTTTTGGGACTGGTGCGCCGAGTCTCTGTTTGTATCCATTATCATATAAGGGGCAAAATTACTGAATTGTGATTGGTCAAAACAGAGGGCATTTTTTCTTAATTTTTGTAATTGCCCCGGGAAAAATTACTTGAAAATGATTGGCGGAAAATCGCTTAGAAACGGCTGCCAAGGTAAAGAAATTTCTTTTGTAATGATTACAAAAGCTGACGTTTCGAGCGTTAGCCCTTCGTCGGAGCGAATAGAGAAATTGTGAGTTTTGTGTGCTTTTAAAGGCAGAAAATGGAGCTACGTTATTGGTGGGAGCATGGCAACGAGAAAAACATGAATAAATTAGTGGAATGAAAAGCGTTCGTTGATTCCTGTGGGATTTAGACTACCGGTTTGAAAGATGAGCTTTTGTTCAAGATTTTTACGGATTTCCGTGTCACGTAAGTGCAAGGAAAGACCGCAGATTGAAACAGAAAGAAATTTCTGTTTGTTTTGTAACAATAGCGTCCCATTTTGCGCGAGATCAGTTAGAAAACATTTTGCCCCCTATATTATAAACAAGTAATCACATGGTTCCTAGTAAAATTAAGGATTAACATCACTTGTGTTTTCGGAAGTTGCAGAAATTGCCCTCGTCGCTGCGCGACTCGGGCAATTTTAGCAACTTCCGAAAACACGCGTGATATTAATCCTTAATTTTACTCGGCCCCATGCGATTACCTATACTTATTGTCGCCAAATATTTAAGAATTTAACAGAGCGACAACGAGGATCTGTGCGACGAAGTACAAAAAAGTAAACAAACGTCCCTATTGGCTCGTCACAATCACGCTACAGTGTAATACTTTGGTGTTTAAGCGAGCGCATTTGATCCAGTTAACTGTGTATGAAAAGCTTAAAATTAACGGTAAAAATGGAGGAAATCTGAGCTAAATGACGTCTTGTGTCACTCTAAAATGTTTTAATACTCAACGATTGGACAATTTTGCGAAACGTGCAACTTGCGAGTATTATTTCGGCCTTGTTTTTTCGGGGTCTGAGTTTTCGGGTCTGAGTTTTCGTGACACCCCAATGGGTGTCACGAAAATTCAGGCACCGAAAAAACAAGGCCGAAAAAATACCCGTATTAAAACATTTAAGAGTGACACAAGACTTCATTAAGCTTAGATTTCCTCCATTTTTCCCGTTAATTTACGATCTAACACCAAAGTATTAAACTGTGGCGTGATTTTCATGAGCCAATAGGGACGTTTGTTTACTCTTTTGTACCTCGTCGCAGCAGATCCTTGTTGACGCTCTGTTAAAATCTTAAATATTTCGCGACAATAATGGATACAAACAGAGACTCGGCCCACCAGTCCCAAAACGAAGACAATTTTGAGACCCTTGGGCTAGAGTTCTTAAATGAGGCAGAGAAAGAGTGGATCCATCGAGCGATCGATCGGCCGCAGCAACGGTTTTCGGCATGGGTAAATTTGTATTATGAAACCTCTTTGATCTGTGCTCTAGTCGTATGCAGTCAAAGCTCTCTTAAGCGGACACCCTCGAGGAGCGAAAAAAGTGGCCGTAAAAAGTGACTTAAAATCTCTCAATATACACACCGACATAGTCGCTTAATAAGCCGTTTTCTGATCGCCCCGTAAAAAGTGCCTAAAAGAGTGTCCGTAAAAAGTGTCCGCTCACAAGAATGGGTAAATACACGGTTTGTATGAGAGTTTTAATAAAACGGGGTTTTGACTAGGTGGCCGTAATTAGAGCTGTCCACTTACTAGAGTGTCCGTTAATATTTATTCAGCCAGGCGACATTTCGAACTTCATTCCTCATTCATATCCCTTAAATTATCTATTAGAATGCACCCAATTAAATACTGGCAGCCAAGGAAGAGTTTTAATTCATAAAATGTTCTATGCATTTACCATGTTCACTGCGTGTTAAAAAATTATGCGTAAAGCACATTGAATCCAAGTGAATCTAAACTCGTGGTTGATTGTGTGACATAAAAAAAAAAAATACGCTATCACGAGTCGAGTTTATCTCTTTGGTAAATAAAATTTAAATAAATTTCAAGGGGTCTGAGTTTTCGGGGTCTGAGTTTTCGTGACACCCTGCCTCCATGCTTGACTGCCTCTGGAAAGGCCAGCATGGTACACAGAAGGCAAGGCAGGATGGTCGAAATAGCGGTTATTGGTGGCTAATTTTACAAGGCTCAGTCACTTTTGTTGGCATCTAGCAGGAACAGTTGTGCACGTTGTTATACCTACGATCTCATAGTTGGAACAGGAAAGGACGTTATGGAGGCTCAATAAAGTCCTAACGTCACAAATTGGGTACTTTGTGTCTTTTTTTCAGTGTTTAGTAATTTGCAGATCTCTACTCTAAAATTCTTCCGGTGTTTAGACAAGGAACTTTTGCCTTTTACTTGCGATTTGCACACTGACTAGATTGTCTGAGTAGAGATTATGTTTTGGAGAATACAAGTTTTCGAAGTTTATCAAGGGTTCCCTTGACGCTACCCATGTTTGATTTTTCATATGCCTTTCCTCAATTTTTTTTTCTCTATTTCGGCTGTGCCCTTTGATTTCCACATTAAATGGGATTGTTTTTGACTGATTTGGAAACGCCTGGTTCTTTTTACCTCTTACTTCCACTCCCCTCTGGCTCACTTCGTAGTATTTTTTACTCACGAGAAAAAGTCGCAGATCATTTTTATTACGTTTCTTCAGTTATAATATTTATGTGCAATATTTGATATGCCGGTGGAATGATGTTCAGTCGAAGTTACACAGCACCAACTAAAAATGAATAACTGCGGTCAAATGTGATAACACGACTCGTCTACTCGGCCCACTTGGTGAAAATTGTAGGAAATGTGAACTTGGACAATAACTACTAAGGGGACTGTAACAAGTATGGTTTATCATATGTTTATACTCGCAAAGAAAAGCACATTTTCTCGGGAATTAGTACAAAAATATGTAAGATTTTATGGGATCGATAATGGAAAGATTTGCATATCTCTCCTCAAAAAAGATGTACTCGACACACCAAATGAATCTAGAGTTGCTTGAGTGATATTAAGGATATATTTGTTGAGAACATTTTAAGATGGATTTGGATGCTACGTGCAAAACGGGGGATTTGTCATTTATTTCTGTTAGTGGTACGTGTATGCCCCGTTCTCATTTCACGTTGGGAATATGGAATGCAGTTTGAACATGTCACACAACATGTTCCCCCGGAACCTTCTCTTGAATATTGCGTGACGAGCCCTGTCGACATCCGCTGGACGGTGACTCCGATGTAAGGAATAAAGAATATGGCTGAAGGAACTTTCGCAGAAGAGAAACTTATTTCATCCAGGTTCTCAGGAATATGGAAGAGTCGCTGCTTAAGTGTTGTGGTGTCATTAGGTGTTCAAGAATTGTTGTGTAACTCAGTCACTCCTGTTAGCGTTCAAGAGATCGCAGAGCGAACCGGTTGCCACACAGACGAGAAGATCTACAAGGTTTTGAGAACCATGGCTCAGTGGGGAATAGGAAAGGAACTAAGCGAGAAACACTTTAAGGCCAATCGAGCCATGGAGTTACTGAGAAGAGACAAAGGACCAAGTCTTGGCCATATGGTTGAATACTATGGAAGCGATGAAGTTTGGGCCGCCATGTTGGCCTTTCCAGAGGCAGTCAAGTGTGGCGATACAGCGTTTGAACGTGCTCATGGAATGAATCTGTACGACTACATGTACAGAGCTGGGAAACTGGAGTATTCTGTTCCCACAAAGTCAGAAAATATGGCTTCTGACATGGGTACGAACCAGAGGAGGTTAGAATTCGCACAAAATTACGATAGTGCAATGAGCATTTTGTCCCAGATGGACTTAGACAGTGCGCAGCCAAGCTTAACTACTATGTACCCCTGGGTTAAGTGAAAACGAATCATGGACATCGGGGGAGGAGAGGGTCAATTCTTGTCTCAAATTCTCAAAGTTCCAAGCTGTGAACATATTAAAGGAGTATTACTTGACTTTCCCGATGTAGTCGAGCGAGCCAAATTGTTCCTAACCAGAGAAAATATAGCAGATAACAGAGTGACTTTGCTGAAAGGAGACATCTTGGATGGCATTCCGAAGTGCAAAGAGGTAGATACAATCATTGTGGAAAATTTCCTTGTAATTTTTACAGAAGACGGGATTGTGAAAGTTTTGAAAAACTGTCGTCAAGTTCTTGCTAGAAGTGGCAGATTTATTATCGTTAACAGTTGCAACCCTGAAGCCAGAGATACGGAGCATAATGTTACCAAAACTGGTTTACAGCAGAGTTTTCGTGGCATACACACCATGACGATGAGTAAGATGGGGCATTTTAGAACGAAGCGTGAGTGGCTGAACTTGATTGACAGGTTGTGCAGTAGAGTGGCTTTTCAACTGAACGCAGTCTATGAGACCGGAGATGGTCCTGCATTGTTTGAACTGTTAAAATGCGAATAGATGATCGTTTTTGTTTTTGGCAACACAAGAGTTAATGCTTTAAGGTTTGTCGTTTAATCTGCAGTTCTGTTTTTTATTTTTCGATGAAAAAAAAAATTAACATACATTTCTTTTTCATGTGTTTTCACTTAAACCAAAAGAACGATGTGATATCTTTACTCAGAGAACACTGAAGCAGTCATAAAATTAGAGGAGGGTGAAAATACAACTTATCGATGGCGGATGATGTGAAAGTGCTTTGAAAAATAGAAAGTTGATTTTTACAAGATTTCTGTGAATACTAATGCTTGATAAGAAATCTGCTTTCTTTCTGGAGGACACCGTGTGAGACGAAAGACATTCTTCCATTCCAGGTAGAGTTACAGTCCTGCAATAATTTTCCATAACATGTTTATTTTCCAAGTACTTTCTACCCCTATACGGTTAAAATGAATTCATATTGGAAATTGATCTAAAGTATCTCCAAGTATTTTTTTCCTATTTGCAGCATCAACATCTTTATTTGCCTTATTTTAACCATTAAAAAATAGTTAATTACAGCGATAACAGTTAGAAGGCGAGGAGACCCAAGAAGCCACCAGGCTTATGGGAGAGCCACCTCACTTATGGGAGAGCCACCTCACTTAAATTTCAGGCCTGTACGGGATCCCGTACAGGCCTGAAATTGTGTTTACCCCCCCTGACCCAGCTACCGATGTCGATGAGGATGCCCATTCACATGGTTCAGGCTTCGTTATACCAGATCTCATGTGCTCTAGTGCTAATGTGGGAGAGCTTTTGCTTACCCTTGATGTGAATAAAGCCACTGGCCCGGATGGTTTGTCTGCACGTTTGCTCCGGGAGGCAGCCTCTGTAATTTCTGATCCACTGTCAAAGTTGTTCAATATGTCTCTGAATAGAGGAAAACTACCTCGTGACTGGAAGTCTGCCAACATCACCCCAGTTTACAAAAATGGTGGTAAAGAATATGTTTCTAACTATCGTCCAATTTCTCTAACATCGCTTGTAGTTAAGACCCTAGAGAAGCTAGTCACAAGACATATTATGGCTCATCTAGAAGATCATGACTTGTTAAGCCCTCATCAATATGGCTTTCGAGCTGGTTTTTCCTGCACATCCAAACTTATTCGCCTATTTCACTCCTGGGCATCAGCCTTAGATAAAAACAAAACATCAGATGTCGTCTTCTTGGACTTTGAGAAAGCGTTTGACTCAGTCCCACACAAACATCTCATCTCTAAGCTTGGCCGATATGGTATCAATGGTCAGATTCTCGAGTGGCTAGGTGATTTCCTGCAAGATCGTTTCCAACGTGTTGTTCTGGAAGGTGAAAGCTCAGACTGGTCCATGGTTTACTCTGGTGTCCCTCAGGGAAGTATTGTTGGGCCAATGTTGTTCTTGTTGTATGTCAACGATATACCTGAGAACTTATCGTGTTCAAGTGAAATGTTTGCCGATGATACTCTATTGTTTAACTCAGATCATCCATCATCTGTTCATCAACCTGTGTGTGAAAGCTTGTCTCAGATCGTAGACTGGTGTAAAAAGTGGCTTTTGAAACTTAAAGCAACTAAATCCAAATGTATGAAAATCACGAGATCTAGATCTGTAACACCTTGCTCGTACAACATCAATTCAATCCCACTGGAACAGGTTAAAACACACAAACATCTTGGAGTCATTATATCATCTGACTTATCTTGGAAACCGCATGTTCTCTCTGTTGCTGCTAAAGCAAATAAGATACTTGGACTACTAAAGCGCACATTTGGGAAAAGCTCTGAAGCAATATCAATTGGATACAAGTCTATGGTTCGGCCAATTGTTGAGTATGCCTGTCCTGTGTGGAATCCACATCAACAATATCTTTCTGATAAGCTTGAAAGAGTGCAAAGGAATGCTTCCAGGTGGATCCTTGGTAGTTCTATCGACTATAGTGAACGTTTGAAGTATCTTGGCTGGCCAACACTCAACTCGCGTCGTGAATTTCTTAGTTTAGTGCAATTATTCAAATTCATTAATGGTTTTTCAAGAGTAGACTTATGTAATTACTTAACTTTCTCCAATAGTCGGACGAGATCTACCAACAATGTCAAAATCTGGACGCCTTATGCTCGAACAAATATCCTCAAGAACTCTTTTTGGTATAAATATATAAAAATCTGGAATGACTTGCCAAGTGACATAGTTAGCTCTAGCTCTGCTAGTAAGTTCAAAAAAAAACTGAAAGAACACATTTTTAAATAATGTCAATAATATTGCACCAATATCCATTTATCAATTAACTTGTTTTTTCAATAATTTTTACCTTTACATTTTAGTTTTATTTTTATTGCATATTGCTTTTATTCTGGGGGCTGCCGTCAATGAGAATTTAGTTCCTCTCTGGCTTGACCCTTTTTGCCTTTTTGCATCTCGATGTTATTTCTATTGTTATCTGTCTGTATTATTATTATTATTATTATTATCTTATTATTTAGGCAAATGAAGTTATTATAAATAAATAAATAAATAAATAAATAGATATGGCTTTGGTCGGTTTGTAGGAGAAAAAAAAAATGCTGGATTGTAACGGGTTTTTTTTTAACCAGACCATAGGACTTACTGCGAATGTTTTATTTTCGGATGATTTTGTACCATTAACACGTGCATGTACGAGTAAGAAAATTGCTTGGTCTAAGTATTATCAGTTTTTATTAGTTCGAAGGAGTTTTAAAATTAAAAGATAGGTATTGATGTCATATTTGTCTCAAAGAAAAAAAACAAAACAAAACAAACAAACGGGTTGATGTTGGTAATCGTCCCGGTTTGCAGTATTCTCTACCGGTTTCTCCAGTCAGTTCTGCTATGACCTTTGATTTCCACATTGAATTGCAAGAGTTTTTACTTAAATAATCACTGAATTGGCCAAGCCGCACATATTCGCAGCACTTTTTCTTTACTTAATTTATTATTAAACAACAACAAACATATGAAACATATGTGTGAACTGCGGTTATGAGACGTATATGAACACGATCCTTCGCAGTAAAGCACTATTTGAGCAATAGTGAAAATCAGACCTGAAAAAAATTTCAGGCCTGTACGGGATTCGAACCACTGACCTCTGCGATACTAGTGCAGCGCTCTACCAATTGAGCTAACAAGCCAACTGGGAGCAGGCCATCAAATTAATTCGACATAAACCCGTAGATGATAAATCAAACAAAAACAAACATATGAAACATATGTGTGAACTGCGGTTATGAGACGTATATGAACACGATCCTTCGCAGTAAAGCACTATTTGAGCAATAGTGAAAATCAGACCTGAAAAAAATTTCAGGCCTGTACGGGATCCCGTACAGGCCTGAAATTTAAGTGAGGTGGCTCTCCCATAAGTGAGGTGGCTCTCCCATAAGCCTGGTGGCTTCTTGGGTCTCCTCGCCTTCTAACTGTTATCGCTGTAATTAACTATTTTTTAATGGTTAAAATAAGGCAAATAAAGATGTTGATGATGAATTGTTCTACAAATGGAAACATGGACCTGGTCCAGTTTTGCTGTAGAGTGGCTTTTCATATGAATGCAGTCCATCAGACTGCACATGGCCCCACATTGTTCGAGTTGATAAAATGCGATTAGACCACTCTCTTTTTTACATATGAACCGTATTGTTCCTTTATTTCGCAATAATCGATTAAGAAAAAAAAAAGTTTAATCTGGCTTCGATTTGTTGTCCTTGAACACAAGCTGAGAATGATGAGCGCGATTTAGAAGCGCACTTAGTCATCCTAGCTCGAAGATTAAAAGAGGTCATCTATAAGAAGTAAATGAAAATAAAGTTTTAGCGTGATGTCTATCAATTTACCAAACGCAAATTGGGTCATAAACCGCTAAAGTAAACACTATGAAATGAGGTGAAGCATTGCAATTCTGGAAGATACAGGTGTGAGCTCCATCACGATTCAATATCATGTCCCCACGTCTATAGATGAAAAAAATAATTGAACACAGATTGCTGTTACCGTATATGTTGCAAATGAGAAAGCAGAACATGAAGTTGAGTATAAGATGTTTATCACCTCGAGGCCTTACTAAATGCTGGCAGAAATCCACCATAGAAAATTATTAATCAGGTGAAGCATGTGCCGGATACGTAATGCGCCAACTAAAGCATTTAAGCGGATAACCTCCAAGGTCCTAAAAAGCCTTATTTTGCCTCAGACCTCTCCTGCAGGTGCCTGGTCCTTTCGGCCTAATTCTCAGAATTTAGACACGCCACTTTGTTTGATCCTAACTGATCAAAACAGAGATTCTCAAGGGTAACACAAAAATTTGAAGCGTTCTGATACTCTTTTTTTCCTTATACTAATGCCGTTGATTAAAAACTACTTTCTCTCAAACTTATAAGTGGAAAGAAGTATGGAGAAATTTTTTCTTCAATCGACGGTAGAATCAATATAAAGGTAATGTGAAACATTTGCTAGAAGCAGAAAGCGTCCGTGACGCGCACGAGATTTAACACTGCTCCTTCCAATAGTTTCTCGTTCATCCGCAAAATGAGGGTGTTTCCAGGATCTCTCTTATTGGCGGTGCTTTTGTTTGTATGTGAAATTGCCTTTATGGTTGAAGGTAAGAGGAACTACTCTAAAAATTATTAGCTTCTCCAATCATTTTCTGGCGAGATTAGGGATAGAGGGATTGGATCGAAAGTAAAGATTGGAATGCAAGCGCTAAAAATTAGATGGGATACCTTTGCATTTGCAAGGAGATTTTTTCTAGTTTCACTTTAAATTCTATCGTTTCATTTATTGTTTAGGACAAACTCTGGTCCAAGATGGAAAGATCAACTTCACTGCATCATTTCCTGACTTGCTTTATTGCACGAACGTGCAGTTCCCTCGTGCATTCTCCAGCTCGAGAAATGTACGGGTGATAACTTCCATCAGCTGTGAGTCCAACACTCGGCTGTTGTATGGACGTCAGACGTGACACAGAGCAGTTTCCGCGTATGTGTACTGGAGTCGGGACCTGGTACAAACGGATCCGCCGTCGTGAACTGGATTGCATTTCGAAGCGCTCCTTCTGGAATGTTGGACGGCACCGCCTCCTTGAGTGCATTTACCAGTGGAACAAAATGTGAAAGAGTTACCTTTGCTCAGGTAGTTTCCCAGAAAAGAACATTATTTCTTAAAATAAAGAAGGGATTCGCAGAAAATGTGTGAAACATAGCTAGGTGTATTAAAATTGTTTTAAAGAGGAGGGGCGTAACCCAGTTTTTAAGATAACTGGTCTGGTATCTGTTAGTGTGTCCTCATTAAAACTGCGGGACTATTTTGTAAATCCGTGTCATTTGAAACATACGTTTGTTTTCTTAGCCCTCAAAGACTTGCGACAAGTCGTTGCTTACCTCAATAGATTGCTGACAGTTCGCTAACAGTTCGTAAGGTTAAATCTAAACGTGATTTGTATAATGCAAGTCCGAGTTCGGGACAACTTTTTCCTCTGCATTCTTTTTACAGCGATTTGCGTCAATTCCAAAAGTTCTGGCTACAGTACGTCACTCTGTCAGTGACAAGCCACAGGACGCTATGAATGTATGGATTGAAGAACTGAAGGCGGATTATAACAGAGTGTGCCTTAGGGAAGTGAAAACATTTGATGGAAAGCATCAGAATTTAAAAGTGGCAAGTTTAACCAGAGTAGTTTTACTTTATAGAAACATGTAGAAATATTTTGGTTTTGTTTATTGAATGGTTTTCTCTGTAAAATCACTGCAACAAACTCCTTAGATCAGCGGAATCAAATTACTGGCTATCAAAATTTAACGAGACAATCTCTGCTAAAGATTTTTGGAAGACAGTAAGATCTTTTGAGGGAAAGCGATCAACTACGAATATCGGTCCAATTAAAGATAGTTCAGGAGTGATTCATTCAGACGATACATCGAAAGCCATCGCTTTAAATTCCTTTTTTGTTAATGTTGGAAAATCCCTTTCGAAATCAACACAAGATTCTTTAGCAAACTCTCCTTGTCAGTTTGCAAGAAATATCAGTGTCTCTCTTTATGACATAACACTTAATAAGGATCTTCTGAAATCTTATCTGAAACGTTTGAAACCTGGCAAGGCAAGTGGACCTGATGATATATCTAGCAGAGAGTTGAGCCTCACTGGAGATGCATTTTTAGATTGCTTTATGCCACTGGCTCAAAGAAGTATTTTTAGCTGTCCGTTGTCACCTTTTCTTTAATTATTTAGAATCGCAGTGTTAACGACGATATAGTCATAGAATCTGAAACTGTATCCGAGAAAAATATTAACTATATATACCGTATTCTGTCAAACTAACCTCTAAACTAACTGCTAGCGCTTTGTCCGCTTCGTCGAGGAACCCTTACTGATATAAACTGATAAAATAAGAAAGAAAAGCAAACAAACAAACCTATGCACGTGTTATTATTCCTGAATCAATGTTTCTGCAGAAAAAGTTTAAATCAACTCCAACCGTCCTAGTGACGACTGACCATGAAAGGCGGGGAGTGAAGCACGATGCATCCACTGTCTGGGTGGAAGATTTGACGACAACTACCTTCAAGATCTGTGTCAGGGAGTTACAGAACTTTGATGGAGCTCACCAAAGCATCCATGTAGTAAGCAATTTTCAGCTTTTCACGAAGTTGCATCACGTTTCATAATTTTAGGAAAACCTTTCTTTCAGCTTTTTTCTCTTTAAAGTTGGTTAAAAATCTATTTAATCCCGATGGCGAGTATTACTCTTACTTGTGATTATTCCTTAATCAAAGCACAGGCAGCCCAAGCTCACTACTAGAAAAGCGGACGTGACTCTTACAGTGTTGCGCAACGTTTTATATTTATAAAGGTTTGTATTGGATGTTATCGGTTTGCCTTAAAAGAGAGAAAAAATGTCTTGTTTTGAAATAAAATGGACTTACCTTACTGCCTTGTTGTTTTCTTTGTTGATTACCAGCGTCTCAGGCCCTTTTGAAGCATTTTCGGTGAGTTAGCGCTATGTTGGTGTTCAACTGCTAAAATAAAGTTGAACACCAAAATAGCGCTAACTCGCCGAAAACGCTTCAAAATGGCCTGAGACGCTGGTAATCAACAAAGAAAACAACAAGGCAATAAGGTAAGTCCATTTTATTTCAAAACAAGACATTTTTTCTCTCTTTTAAGGCAAACCGATAACATCCCATACAAACCTTTATAAATATAAAACGTTGCGCAACACTGTAAGAGTCAAGTCCGCTTTTCTAGTAGTGAGCTTGGGCTGCCTGTGATCAAAGATGAATTTGTTCTCTTCTTATCTGATTTTGCCTTTGTTTTTGTAAAAGGACTGGATGGCATTTGAAGAGCTTCATCTACCCTTGTTTATGGAGCATGGCTCATTATACTTTACAAACGGGAAAAAACCATCCAAAGAGTTTAACTATGCTTTTTGCGAGGTATGTTTGGTTCACATGACTTATATTGACACTTTTTCAATTGTACTCTCTCAACCATTTCCCTCACTCACACACGATGCACACACTTACTCACTTAATTGTGAACTCACTTACTGAATCATTAACTTACTCACACACTCACTCAAGCGTTCACTCGAACACTTAACCATTCAGTCACTCAGTCGGCACTCGGTCATATACACGCATACTCAATCACCCACTCATTTACTCAATGTTGATAACTTACCTACTCACTTACACACTCGATTAGCCAATTACTATTTATCTTTTAACGACTTTTCATGATCTGTATACTAGAATTTGATATGAAACACACCCACCAATCCACGAGCTATCACTACGGCTTTTTTACCTTCCAAAGCTCATGAAAGCCGTCTACCCGACATACAAAATAAGTACCCCAGAGCAGGGTAACTCGATGGGTTTGCTCATTTCAGTTTTCAATTGCTCTCTTGCGATGATTCAACTAATATTCTAAAAAAAAAGATCTTTTAGAAACATAGAGGTATTGTCAGGTGCATTCTTAGCTACTTTGTGTTCAATAGAATTTTTGCTGTTTTGTTTTGTTTTGTTTTCCTTTAATTACTTTGAATAGGATGTTGTTTTTAAGAAGCCCTACAACGACTCCCCAGCCATTCTGGTATCTGCCAACCACTCAACGAATGGAGGAAACCTTAATCCAATATATAACTCCATATCAGCCTGGGCTGAGGCAAGTTATGTCTGATCTTTGCTCAATGGTGCAATGTGGGTACAAAAGGATATCAATTTTGAAGTTAACTTTTATCCACTGAACTCTGTAAACAATTCGCTTTGTTTTTACATCACCGCTAAGCTTTTTACGGCTCTCTAACTGTGATCTTCTCAGCCGTTAGACTGCATTCCTCTTTGCCTTTGTAGTACATCAACAAGACTGGCTTCAGAGCATGCGTGAAGGAGTTATTTGTCAACCAACATGATCCTCTCTCAGTTTCATATGCAGTTATGCCAGGTTGGGTATATCACGTCTGATACATAGCAAGCTTTGATGATTAAATAAGACAAATCTTTTGCAATTAATCTAACCTAAATTTTTCCTAAACGTGAATTGTTACTCGAAAGGGAGGAAGGCATAAGCTAATGTATGAGTATACCAGTAAATGGACGTTTGATGGCTTGTTTCAAATTTTCGCCATCAATTTGTTGATGAAACGACTGCTATCGATAAAGACATGATGATGTAGTTAACAAACTAACAATTACTCTATAATTTTATAATAATAATGAACAACACTCTTTCATACGATAATATTTTTGAACAGAGTTCCAGTATGCTATTTGTTAAGAAGTTCAAGTTCAAACGAACTTTTGTTGTTTCTACCTAACTCAGATGTGTGTGAGCCAGGTTGGAGTTTCTACAATGGCTCCTGTTACCACACCAGCGATACTTGTAAGACATGGTCCAAAGCCAGTAGAATCTGCAGAGGCATGGGTGCTAACTTACCCGCTATCGAAAGTCAAGAAGAGAATGTCTACATTCAACACAGACACAATGGCGAAAAGGCCTGGATTGGTTTGAATGACATTGCCACAGAGGGATTGTTCACCTGGGTGGATGGGTGTCCAGATAAATTCCGATACTGGGCGGAGAGTCAACCTAATGACTTTCGGGGGAAGGACTGCGTACACAGTCTCGGTCCTAGTCATGGATACATGTGGAATGACGTGGATTGCTCAACTTGTCACCAATATACATGTAAAAAAGGTTCGAAGATATTTTATTACGAGCATCTTTTGGCAGGACACTTCCCTAGCCCTATAAATGAGATATGCAACAAGGATGGACGAGGAAATTAATTGACTCCCGTTTTATCTTTCTGTTTGCCCCTTGCGACTGTGATCTTAATTCAAAGGTGGTTCAAAATGGTGTTAACATTATAAACGACCAAATTTTTTCAATGGATTGGGATTTGTTTCTTTGAAAATGGTGTTTAATATAGAATATTAAATCACCTCCTTACAATTTGCGATTATTTTTTTGACGTTTGAGGTTATCATGGCGGCACTTAAAATTAGCATGAATACTGTTTACTGTTTACTTTAGCTTCTTGTAATTCAAAATGAGTATGATGATCCCCCATGAATATTCCTTGTCGTTAACAAAAGCATTTGATATTGCCAGATTATGATGAATGCAGTAGCTCTCCATGTTTGAATGGTGGAACTTGTGTTAACAAGAAAAGAAATTTTACCTGCATCTGCCCTCGCACTCACAAAGGGAGAACTTGTGAAGGTAATGTAGATATATTCAGTAGAATTAATAAGAACAGAAGGAAAAAACAAATAACTTTCACCGTGCCTTGAATTACCGGATCAAATTTATCGTATTTTGAATAGATCATATAATAAAGAGAAGAGATTGTTTGAAAGAAAAAAGAATGGAAGAGGAGCCTGAACAGCTAGGAATTAACTGTTAATCAAGTGAAAATATAAATTTTTAGGAATCCTGATGCATAGTTTGTCTTAGGAAAGATATCAAGGCCACAAAAAGGTTTTAAGCGATAAAGTTAATAACTCGCGGAATTTTAGCCCCGTGGAAAGGATGCTACTGGTAAAGGCTGACTGGGGATTGTTCTTAAGCCCTTCTAGATTGTGCCAGCTAAAGTAGCATGTTATGCTCGTTTTTAAAAATGATACTACTTTCTGTTAAAGTATGCTTTTTAAATAAGAAACAGAAAACAAGTGCAATTATTTATTTTATTGTTGATAAAGCAAGACATCTTCTTTATTTTGAGTTACATACTTGCTCTGATAAATCATAATTAACTACTAGACTTAATTCCAGGCTAGAAACAGTGTATGTATCAAAATTTACGATGTTAGCATCACGTTTCTCGTCGACGCTATTTTGTACAGCCCGCGTAAGCTGGGACTTGGACTAACGTAATCTTTACTTTCGGTGTGCCCAGTTTTCTAGACCTCCACGAATGACTCAGTTTTGGGGTAAACTTCTTCTCGGTATCATGTCATTGCAAAAATGAAAATAGTGTAAACCATGGACTTAAGTTGAAAACAATTAATCAGAGAGAGCAAAAAAGTCATGACTCTGGTAAAGATTTTTAAAAAAAAAAAAAAAGCTAAAAAAATGTAGTGCTACTTTTATGAAAAGTGCAAAAATTGTGCTCGTTTCTCCAAATTATGGCAAAAATTATGATAGCACAATCTATAAGGGCCCAATGGTTTTAAAATCGAGTGACGTTGTTCTCGATTTTGGAAAAAAATGCTTTTAAAAGTCGCCTGAAATTGATCTACATGTTCCCCTTTTTGAATAATATTCTCTTGTTTTAAAGAATTCGAAGAATGTTCCAGTAATCGCTGCCTAAACGGTGGAACCTGTACTGATGGGATTAACAATTACACGTGTTCCTGTCCTTCTCCATTTTTTGGACGTCGATGTCAAGGTATGCGTGAGATTTACTGACGTATGCATCCTCGGAGACCTAGGGGCTGTGGGTCGATTTCAAGTTAGTAGCATGAAGACCCCTGGGGACATTGTCTTACAAGACTAGTTCCAAACTGTCGCAGTCGTTCTGCCATCTGATTGGTGCCAGAAAATCTTTGTGTTTTCTGCCCAGTCAGAGTGAAGTGTGCTTTAGAGTCCTTTCGTGTGTTTTAACACGGACATATACTAGTAGCTCAGTTGCTCGCTATGTTTGTTTGGACCTTGTGACGGAGATTTGCTTGAGCTGAAAAGTTTCAGTTTCAGCACACAATGCAAGAGAAATCGATCAGATTGTCCGCGAAAATCTTACTGGAAATTATACTGAATACTTTCGCAAGTATCATTAGAGAACGTGTTTTAAAGTTTGCGAGGTTTGTATACAACACGATGGTTGCAGTCATTGATATGTCGCTTTAAACGTTAAACGAGATTTAAGTTAAATCTTTCTAGATTTTTTGCATAATTTGCTGTGACTGAAAGTTTGCCAATCCCGTGAAGTTATTTCGTCTCACGGGCCACGCAGGTATGTCGAGCAACTGGCGCTTTCGCCTACGCAGCTTTCTGCTTTCTGTGCGCACCAAAATCTAATCTTAGTAATAAAGTCGTTCACAATACGGCCAATGTTGCAGAGAACATTAAGTTCGTGGACGACCTCCAGCAAGTGCTTTTTTCAAGCGATGGTGAGATTAGATCTTGGCACGCACAGAAAGTTGCGCAAATACCAGTTGCTCGACATACCTGCGTGACCCGTGCGACGAAAGAACTTCACGGGATTGGCAAAGTTTCAGTCACAGCAAATTATGCAAAAAATCTAGAAAGATTTAAGCTTAAATCTCGTTTAACGTTTAAAGCGACATATCAATGACTGCAACCATCGTGTTGTATACAAACCTCGCAAACTTTAAAACACGTTCTCTAGTGATACCTGCGAAAGTATTCAGTATAATTTCCGGTAAGATTTTCGCGGACATGATCGATTTCACTTGCATTGTGTGCTGAGACTGAAAACTTTTCACCTCAAGCAAATCTCCGTCACAAGGTCCAAACAAACATAGCGAGCAACTGAGCTACTGGTATATGTCCGTGTTAAAACACACGAAAGGACTCTAAAGCACACTTCACTCGGATTGGGCAGAGAAACACAAAGATTTTCTGGCACCAATCAGATGGTAGAACGACTGCGACCGTTTGGAACTAGTCTTGTAAGACAATGTCCCTAGGGGCTCTTCATGCCCTAACTTGAAATCGACCCACAGCCCCTGGGTCTCCGAGGATGTGACGCATGCATAATTATTGTACATTTTCTAAAGTTACGAAGAAGGGGAAGGACGAAGGATGTGTACCAAATGCTGAAAGAAAACATGCTCATTCTTTAATTGTCCTAATTTTTTTTTGTTGAAAGAGCTTCTCTTCTAATGCTACAGACTCCTTTATTTTCTCTCTTCGTCAAAATTTCGCCCCAAGTGAACGATGAATGAGTAGTTTTACGATATGAAATTCAGGCAGGAATGATAAGGTTTGATAAAATCTTTAAATAACCAGAACCTGATCAAATCCTTATCAGCATTGATGGATATCATGAAACACAGAAGCATATCACTTTTTGTATAATTTATAATAAATGATTTCATAAATCCCAGTAGAAGAACCATCGATTCATTTCCCCAATAAGTTTCTATCCACAAAATAATTCACACATAGTAAGATTTCCCAGGAAAAAATATAACACAGAATAATGAAGGAAAGACTCTACAACCTATTTTTTTCAGAAACGGATGAATGTAAGTCCAATCCATGTCTTAACGGTGGAACATGTGTGGATGGAGTTTACAACTTTACTTGTGTGTGTCCAAGCGCGTTCGATGGAAGGCGTTGTGAAGGTACATTGGTCCATTGGAATTATTATGGTTGCATTTAAATTAAGAGTGTTTATTTTAATGATTGCATAAACCATCTAAAGGGGAATAAAAGCAGAAATTGAAATCGGCTTCTTAGGGTCAACGCAAGAGTAGCTTTGCTTCAAAGACATTGTATCGATAATTTTTCGAATACTCAGCCGAATGCAAGCACAGATTAAATAATTGCAAATTAAGTTACCAAAAATTTTGAATGTTGATCATAGTTGGTGCCTATCACCTATTCGTCAATTTTCAAGCACGAAGATTTGCTACAGTGACGCTACATATTAGCTTCTATCTTGCCATTTCTCTTCAAAGCTGTTTCAAGAACGTCGTGCAAAAATCTCCTGGCAGCTGGTTCTACCTCAAGTGGATCATATTCTTTGAAAGTCAATAGCAATTCTTTTCAGGTAGAGTAATAATAGTATTAATTCTGTTGGTTGGAGGTTAAAAAATTATTTTCTTTGTTCCACGTCAGAAATTCACCTCTTAATATAGCAAACTTTCCCCTCACCTCTTTGTTTAATATACCGCTCTGCTGGGCGTAAGGTCTAAATGCACGTGAATTTCAGTGAACTCTACATTGTCTCTCTGTCTCTGTCATTTTTATTAACAATATTTCCTCTCTCAACTATCATTCGTTACCACATTACGTTCCTGACGAGTTGTATCAAGAAAGAATGTGATCTTTCACAAACGACTTTGTTTTATCTCGCGCTGTATAAGTAAAAAAGACTGTTCATATATGGCAAAGTTAAATTTGATGGTAAATGACGTCTGCCACTTAAGCCCTTTCAATACGACTCGACTGGAACAAAGGTCGTGTCCTCTACGTAGGATGGATTTTTCCATGTTCTCTTGGGAAAAGCCGTTTTCGGTTGATTTGGATAATTAACTTTTTCAACTGGCATTAAAATAGACAGAATCGGTTGAATTAGCGTGGGTAGCAACCGCTGAAAAGGAGTGCAGGCTTCAGTTCTTTGCAAATAAAAATGAAAGGGTCACTTGCGCTCTTTCAGTACGTTAGATATGAAAGACGTCGAATGATTTAGGAGTGCAAATGGGCGAAAAGGCAGCAGAAATCTATTTAAAAGAAGGAAATGCCACGTGTTATTCCCTTAGCTTAGCTTCTTAACGCAATTGAGTCTGCTAAATATCTCTTCCCAAGAGTTAAAGCGTTTCAACCGAAAGAAGTTATCATCATCATCGTCATCTTTATTTTCCTTATTTTAACAACAAAAAAACATTTAATTACAGCGATAACAGTTAGAAGGCGAGGAGACCCAAGAAGCCACCAGGCTTATGGGAGAGCCACCTCACTTACAATAATAAATTAAGTAAGAAAAAGTGCTGCGAATGTGCGGCTTGGCCAATTCCCCATGTTCTAAACGAGTTGGGGATTGGGTCCGAATTGGGACCGCAAAGCATCTATGGATTGTTTGAAGGGACAGATTTTCCAAATCAATATGGCTGAAAGCGAGAGCAAAGCCAAACTAACTGTTAAACTAACTCAGGAAGATATTCCTGGGGCAAAACTTCCAAGGGATTCTGTTGAAAAATGTAGCGTTGTCCAGTTGAAGAGGTGGCTGCTTTGCAGAGGTGCAAAAACGACGGGAACAAAGAAAGCTTTAGTGTCGAGGTTCGTATCGAAGCTGGCAACTTTTAAACTAAGAACCTTTACACGCAATAAGTTATTTTTATTTATAACAACTTTATTTGTAATTATATGCCTTTTCAGAATTATTATTAAAATTTCCTAAGAGTAAAAATTTAATATAATCGAAATTTTCGAATTTAATAAAGTCCTCTCGTACTTATGAGTGCTCTAATTTTGACTTATAGAGTACACGACTACATCAAGCATGGATTTGATGTTAAATACTTGCGTGATCCGGATGGCGGCGTCAATTTGTTACGGAAAAAAGCTCAACTTGGCATACTTGAGAATCAAGAGCCTGAAGTAAAGGATTCATTCCCAAAAGAAGGATTCCAACCAGATATAAAGGCACTACCAAAAATATCATTTGGAACTGTGTGGAGATTTATGATCGAAGGTGTAGAATGTAAAAAGCAGCTCTCCACTGCTAAGCCACTTGTTAAAGGATTCAACTTTTTTAAATCTGGTCATGTCCTGTACATAGGCCACCTACAACAAAATGGCAAGCACTACATCAAAAGCCAAGTCCTCCCATCTATGAAAAAGGACAAAGTTTATACATGCTACTTAGTTATTAGTTCACTTGGAAAGATGCTAAGAGCCCACTGCAAATGCCCTGCTGGCATAGATGGGAGATGTAACCATGTTGCATCAACACTTTTTGCTTTAGAAAACTATTGTAAAGTAAGGGAAAAACTGGATGAGTCTGATGAGTCATGCACCTCCAAACCATGCAAGTGGAATGTGCCACGAAAGAGAAAAGGTGCAATACAGCCCATAAATGAGATGACTTTTGTGAAGCACGACTACACGAAAGAGAAGAAGATACGTAAGCTTCATCACTCTCCAGTAAATGCAAACCAAAATGCTTGTCGCGATGAAAACAAGTCAAGGTTTTTTGAAATGATGAAGGAGTACCAGAGGGTATCAGGAAACACTGTAGCTTGGACACATATACTGCCTCAGGAAGTAAAGAAACTTCAGGATGTAAAGGATTCTCTGCTTTCACCAGTCAAATGTCATCCCGTGTCAGCAAAAGAGCTAAAAGAAAAGTTTGAAAAAGCAAAGAGAAATCTTATGGTTGATGATTTACAAAGGCAAGATATTGAGGAACAAACTAGAGGTCAATCAAACACTGAATTATGGCATCGCCACAGACAACCAAGGATTACTGCCACAAAATGTTACCGTGTAGCTGTACAGAGAGAAAGTACGTCCCCTACTAAGATAATTAAAGATATACTTGGTTACAACAAGGCCTATCAAAGTAAGTCAATGGAGGAAGGACTGAAAATGGAAGACCAGATTATCAATGATTACAAGCTTCTCAAGCAAAGTCAAGGAGATGAAGGCATAACAGTCTCAAAATGTGGGTTTTTTGTTTCAAAAGAACATGGTTACCTTGGTGCTAGCCCCGATGGCCTTGTACATGATCCATCAGCCTCTGATTCAGAGGGACTTATAGAAGTTAAGTATGTCCAGACATCAAAGGATGAAACACTAGAAAAGGCATTGTTACGCAAGAGCATTTGCAAAAAGAACAGTAATGCATTGAGATTAAATGACAAACACAAATACTTCTACCAAGTCCATCAGCAAATGTTTGTTACTGGAAGAAAGTGGACAGATTTTGTTGTAAAAGGTTCAGGCTGTGATTCACTGTTTTGTGAAAGAGTACATTTTTCAATAGACCGCTGGAAGTCTATTTTGCCCAAGCTAGAATCCTTTTTTAATGACTGGATTGTTCCAGAACTTGTGTATCCTAGAGTCAAGTATGGAATTCCTAAATTGAATGCTCGTTCAGTTTAAAACAGTCAAAATCAATGTGTTCATTTCAGTAAAAGTGTGTAATTTAAGAAAACTATACAATGAAATAGGCAAATCAAAATTTAATGGGAATTAGTGGTTTGCCCAAATTATGTTGCACACTTTTTAGTACTATCAGAGTGTAAACAATATATTTGTGAAGGTAGAATGGTTTTCAAAAGCCTGTGAAACACGTACTAAGTTTTGTACATGTTTAGTGCTTTTCTGCTTAAATGCTTTTGTTTCTATTGTTTAATACTGGCACTATTAGAAAGTAAATAGTATTAATTGTTTCACAGGTTTTTTAAAAACCACCCTATAGGTATTTGCTATAGCTAAGATTAGATAAACTTTGTCTTGAAAGAAACAGCGACCTGTTTTGTCTATACACATTAACTCAGTATTTTTATACATTGTACACAGTTATGTTCATATTTGACTGAGTAAAATATTTACTAACTACATGTGTAGTGTGCTTGGATTATTGTAATGACCTATAACCAGTCTGGTTACAGTCCAGTGGTATGATGGCAATATCATAATACATTATCAAACACTAGTTTATCAATGCTATTTTAATGCAAGGCAATAAAACATAAATCCATACCATTGTTAAGTATTAAAATGTTGCTTTATATTCACATAAATTTTAATTAATCAAAGGAGGGTAAAAATTAGAAAGTCCAGCCACTACAAATAACATATCAGATGCTATGGGGGCAAGAGTAATTGGAATTTGGTGGTCAAAGATGTGCCAATTCTTTATTCTCTCCATCAATCGCTCAACATGTACTCTCAAACTGGCAACAATCTTGTTGTGGTTGGTTTCTTCTTTTGAGGATTGTGTATCTTTAACCAAAAATGCTGGTCTAATCAGTTCTGCTCCCACAGAAGCAAGCTCATCAGTGCAGTTGAACCCTTTGTCTGCCATAACTTGATCATAAGGTTGTAACTTGTCCAACAGTCCACTTTGAGCTGTTATTTCCTTGTCAGAAGTTGAACCAGGAAATAGCTCACTGACAAAACATAAAGCACCACTGGGTGTTATACCAAGCAAGGCTTTCATCGTCGTTCTAGACTTGTATGACGAGTAGCAAGCAGATTGAGAATTAAGTGCTGAAGGTTTCTCCATCTCAAACTCTGTACAGTCCACAATAATGACACAGTCTGGATAGAAGGATTTGAAAATGTCAGGCATGTAGAGTTTGAGAACTTCCCTGGGTGGAATAGTAATAAGTGGCTCAAACTGTCCCCTCAGAAATCTCGTCCAGGCCCTTGAAACTTTGGATACAAGGGGTCTTGAGACACTAAACCGATGAGCAAGGTCCTTTTCCAGCAATCCAAGCCTTAATCTCACTAGTGTCAAAGTAAACTCTTGGAACTTGGTTAAACATCGAGGTCTGCCACACTGAATTCCTGGGTGCGTTCGTTCATGTTCATATTCAATATGCTCTGCTGCATCTTTAACCATGTCGAAACATATCAGCAGTGCATTATAGTCTGGTAAACCAGTATAAAAGGCAATGTCTTCAGCATTGTCTTTATATTTCTCAATATCGAAACGAAAGTTTTCAAGAGAGTGTCTTAGTCTTTTTGTTTCTTGCTCGAGTTTTAAGTTTGCCTCGAGTAGGTTTGCATTTTCTTCACTCAACTTGGCATTTTTCTCCAGCAGCTGATTCTTTTCATTTGTCAATTCACTGAAGTCCTTTTTAAGCTTTTGCAACTCCTTTAACATTGTTTCGATTTCCAATCCTGTGAGAGATGTTTGTGTCTCACGATTGTTCTCATGTTCGACTGTCACTGATGCTTGTGCCATGTCTTTCTTTTCCTCCCTCTTCTTCTTTTTTGCTTCCTGAATTGCCAGATTTTCTTCGAAGCTGATGACTCTTTTTAGCTGTCGTCTAGTGCTTTCTGCCTTTTTCCAAGGAAATATAGTCGGCAGATGAGCTCGACTGAGTTTCTCGCCACCTTCGAAATGGTCTGAGCAAATTCGAGTATTTGTGGAGTCCAATTTTAGCGAATCATTCTTCAAAATGACTTTGTATTGCTTTCTGGTAAACTCATCTTTCGGTAATCTGTAGAAATGCAGATGTGAAGCGTTCCTAAAGCTGTTTGTACAGCCAGGAACGCAACAATTATAGTGAGGCATTTCAGAATTACTTTGTAAATATGACTCGTCTGTCCCTTCAATCAATCCATAGATGCTTTGCGGTCCCAACTCGAACCCAATCCCTGACTCGTTTAGAACATGGTGAATTCAGTGATTATTTAAGGAAAAACTCTTGCAATTTCGTTTTAAAGCTGAGAAAGTTTGACGAACGAGTGACTGAAATAGGGAGAGAGTTCCAAATTTTAGGACCTTGGTAGAGAATTGTAAACTGCTTGACATTTGTACGGCACAAATGCGTTCGACAATTACTGGCTGTTCTGGTACCATAGTTGTGAATTTGGCTATTCCTTACAAAAAGATCGAGAAGCAATGGGAGCAATAAGTTATTTTTGAAATAAAACATAAATTTGACGATTTCAAACGTATTGACTTGGAAAATATCTAAAATTCCTAGTTTGGAGAATAAAGGGGCAGAGTGGTCTCGATAGTCTGAGTTGGTGATAGCCCGCACAGCTCGCTTTTGCAAATGATAAATTCTATTGAAGTTAGACACGTATGTGGACGACCAGACGGAGTTACAATAGACGATATAAGGATAAACTAAGGTGTAATACAAAGTGAGTTTGGTTGCAGAGGGTAGGGAAAAGCGAGAACTAAATATAATACCTACTGATTTAGCGATTTGTTTACATACATAGCTGATATGGTATTTCCAGGTGAGATGATTGTAATGCTAATGTAACTAAACAAGCTAATGTAACTAAATTCCCAAGGAATTTAGTTACATTAGTTTGTTGTAGGGGTTTACCTCCAAAGGAGAGAGAAATGCTGGAGTTAAATTTCTTCTGTCTGGGTTTAAAAATTATATAGTTGGTTTTCTTTATATCAACTGAAAGCTTGTTACATCTTAGCCAAACGTCAATCTTTTAGAGTTCATCATTAAGTATGGATTCTAAGCAATTTAGATTTGAGTGAGAATAAAAGATACTGGTGTCATCAGCGAAAAGTAGAGGGTCTGATAATTCAGAGACATTAGGAAGGTCATTAATTTCTAGAATAAACAATAATGGGCCTAAAATCGAACCTTGAGGTTCTGTCACTCTAGGAGACTCAAAATCTAAAGAAGCTTTCTGCTCTAAAGTTGCCGGTAATTTCGAGCGATGGGGATAGGCCCATCTTGTCCTTCCGGGTTCAATCAGGATACAGGACTCACTTGATTATTTTCTTCCTTGGAGCTACCCATGTTATCACTTTTTCTGACCTACAATCAATTTGTAACATACATCGTAGTTAGTCGTACCACAAACTATGTGAAAGGCGAAGTTGTCCTTTATTGCGTCCCTGAAGAATATTTAATCAAAAGCAAAAAAAAATAAAGCGAATCTCACCCGAATTTATTGTGATGAACAATCAACTCACCGACTTTGAGGTAACAAGATGTCCACTGATTTCCATGAAAGAGAATGGCTTCTTTTAGTATATAACAAAGAGGTTTGTTGGATTACATAACAGACCCCAAATTTAAAATTTATGGGAATTGCAAAAATCAAATAGAATGAGGTAAAATTGAATCGGGAAGCTTTTCGAAAATTTGAATCAAGTTTCATGCCACAATAAATAAGAATGCAAGCGTGAGTATTTCCAAAGCCTGACATTTTCGGTCAAATCCACCCCCTTTAATCACTTAATCCGGCTCAGAAGTAAACGTTGTAGCCAATTAGCACACGAAAATCACTATCTACATGTTTAGAATAAACTACTGGTCAAATCTAACAGATGATCAATTTCTGTCTTAAGTTTACAATGAGTCTCTAGATTTGTATTTCTTGTCATTAACAATTAATTTTGGCATGAACAGTAGCCTCCACCCTAATGGAAAATGCTGAGCACATTTTACGTCAATTCATACAGGTATATTGTGACATGTATAACAATGGCGGTTGGACTCTCATCTCTCGTTTCTCAAATAATGATGGTAAAAACTGGGTCAAATACAGCGGGGACTGGTGGTACGACCGCACATCTTCTTACGGCAGCGTTACCAGCACTTCAAGCAACTACGACATGATATCCCCTGCATTCTGGCTAGTCAAAGGCGATTACGTCAAAATAACCCGAAGCGATGACAGCTCCAACACAGCCTTGTTAGCAACCAGAAGCTGCATTGGAGGGAGAACCTTCAGGAGTTTCTTAGCAAGTTACGGTAACTTCAGAAATGGTGCTGTCTGGAACAATAATGCGTGTCGCAAAAGTTGTTACATCTACAATTATGGTGGCAGCTATTCTTCTACAACGGGTTTCAGTCAAATGCACTGCAGCAGCAATCTTAAAAGTAGTCGTTACCTGTCATTCTGGTGTGACTGGGATACTGGTGATGGAGCAGTGATGATGATCGGTGGAGGAGGAGATGGCTGTAAAAGGGCAGATCATGGGATTGCTATCACAGAAGAAAATGCTGCCCGGTTTAGCAGTAACCCTAGCGGCTGCGAAAGAGACTTTGGTGATGACTGCAGCTACGATAACCACTACTCTCTCAATCTGTGGATTAAATAGTTAGATGGTGTCGTCCGTTTTTGTATGCATCTTGGAACACATTGGCAAGTCTCTTAGAAGCTAACATGCATTGAAGAGCTTTTGATTAAACCCAACCTCGTTACAAAAGCTATTGTGATCGTGATAGTGAAACTCGTTAAAGAAGCTGCTTGGCGCAAAATATGTCATATTTTTGGCGAACTTTTACCAAATAGTAAACAAGTGTGTTAGTTTTAAAAACATAAGACTATAATCCTTTATAGATTACAATACTGTTTTGCCTTTGCTTTATAATGTAGAATCACTTTTCAGCTATGAGCATCTTATAGTAAATGCATTGAGAGAAGGAAAGCATATACGACGACACCATTGCAAAATGGGTTGAATAAACTTTTTCTAGAATTTAATGCATTGTAACCTCTTTGACGCTCAAAGTGGTGAGGCTAAGAAAGGGAACTATAAACACCCCCTCAATTTCAATAAATTGCTTCACAAATAAATGCTTTTTTTGCTTCATGATAGTTTAAACATTTAGGTTCGTCCTAGAAGAGTTAAGAAGGTGCTGTTACCTGGGGAAAAGGTACCTATAGGTCCTTAACCTAATCCCCTGCCAATTTGGAAGAGTGTTAACAACTTAGTATAGGTCTTTTTTACATCCATTATCTTTTTCCTTTTTGCTAGAAGTAATATGAAAAGTCTTAAAATTCAATGAAGATAACTCCCTTATAAGAAGAGCTGGACGACACTAGATATTTGATCAAATGAGTTGTGATCGACTGGATGAGGGCTTACACAGCGTAGGCACGCACGCACTAATAAATGATAGGTTATCATCTCGATGGATCAAAATCTGAATCCGCGAAAAACAAGTCACCTTGCTCAATGGAATCACAATTTTTCCCCCGAAGGTTTTGCGTTTGAGTAAAAGTTCTTTGTTACTGACCATATGGTGCTTTGGATTTAGATTTAATCGTCAAGAAATTACTCAATGTCCAATTATTATTTATCACCACTAATTCTTTATAGCTTAAAAGCGAAGTTGTTTGAGTCGAAATAGTAGCAGTTTCTCGTTGAGGTCTCTTTGTTTTAAAGTTTGAACGATTTTCATAATTAATCTTTGTGGTGCATTTTCACTTGAATTTACTTGCTCTTAATTTGTGTACTGACAAGTATGATGAAATTAAGTCGGCTGATTTTCAATATTTGCCCATCAACACCCGCAATTATGTTTATTAATTATCCCCTAATGTGTGAGTGAATAATAATTACTAATCAATTCTACAATAGCCTGCCCGCTCGTTCCAAAAGCGCTACATACCAGTATGGTTGTACTAAGGACGACGAGATTCCGTTACATCACAGTTGAGTCACCATCGATTTGCATCATCTGAAGGATTACAACGAAAATTAATATATCATGTTTCTGGAAAGAAGAAATTTGTTAATTGAGCGGCAAGACAAAGTTTACCCAGACGACTTGGCAGCGAGTTACTTACTTCAGTTAGTTATCTACGTCAGAATCATAAAAAAGATTTATATCAAGTAATCAAATTATTCTCTATTTTGTTCGTTTGCGCCTTCACGTTTCAATCTCCGCTTTTATTCCTCTTCTGAATTCCATGGCTTGTTGATTAGATTGGGTCTATTGCAGTCCAGTACATGGTCTTAACCCCACAACATGTGGCAGAGAACTGCCCTGGTTTTACCAGTGGTCATCTTTTTTATTGTAGGATCGAATACTTGCGGTAGTTTTCACACAAGTTAATTAACTAACAAAGCTCTGAGTCTTTATTTACACTCGGTATTGTAAACGCTTTGGTTCAAGATGCTCTTTTGGAATGTTATTATCTTTTTTTTTAAAAAACCATTACTTTTCTTGGGCAAAGCAACGAGGAAAGAAAACAATTACCAGAAGGAGTAACTCGTAACTAAAAGGCAGTATAGACGAGGAATTGGTGAGTTGTGTTCTTATTTCACAGTGCTTTATCAAAAGTAGTTGTTGCGGTTATTCGTCTAGATACAGGTTATTGATTAAGCGCGAGGTCAAGATGGCTGGATGTTGACCGAGTTCTTTTTCGTCTCGGTCCACAAAAGCGCATTAAAAAAGAGCAAGGCCAATATTCAGCCATCTTGACCGAACAAGCTTGGTCAATAAAAGATTTAATAGTAATATTTGTTTTCCAAATAAAGTAGTTCTCGTCTTTTTCGCACAGGTAAAATAAAGGTCAACTTCAATGGCCTATGAAGAAGTCTGCCATACATACTTACAAATCATAATATACATAATCTTAAAGCTTTATCCCTGTACTTTAATTCCTCCATAAGCGAGCATTGGCATTGACCTCTTGCGTGACAGCCGTTCAACGGATCGCATCACATTTTTTTGTAATTTTAGCCCGAACTCTTTTAAAGCTGGAGACGCCGCCTACGGCGGGCCAAGAAAGAAACTACAAGAAAACATATGTTTTAAATGGGTCGTGGTTGCATATTTGACAAAAATAGCCCAAGCTCTTTTAAACCTGGACGCGATTGAATATTGAGGAAGTTAGAATTCGCTCGCAATTACGATCGTGCAATGAGAATGCTGCCCCAGATGGATCGATATATCCGGAGTTGGACCACGCACAGCCAAGCTTGACAGTATACCCCTGGGTCAAGTGCCAACAAATCATGGACATCTGGTGAGGAAAGGGTTAATTCTTGTCTGAAATTCTTAAATTACCAGGTTGTGAACATATTAAAGGAGTATTACTTGACTTTCCCGATGTAGTCGAGCAAGCCAAATTGTTCCTAACCAGAGATAAAGAAGAGACAAAATAGTGACTTCACTGAAAGGAGACATCTTGGATGTCATATCGAAGTATAATCATTGTGAAAAATCTCTGTGTCAATTTTACAGAAGACGGGATGGCAAAAGTTTTGGAAAATTGTCGTCAAGTTGCTACAGATGGAAGATTAATTATAGTTAACAGTTGCAACCCTGAAGCCAGAGATACGGAGCATCATGTTACCAAAACTGATTTACATCTGGGTTTTCGAATTATCCACGTCATGACGATGAGTAAGATGGGACATTTTAGAACGAAGAATGAGTGGCTGAACTTGATTAACATGTTGTACAGGAAAGTGGCTTTTCAATTAAACGCAGTCTATGAGACTGGAGATGGTCCTACATTGTTTGAACTGTTCAAATGCGAATAGATGATTGTTTTTGTTTTTTGGAAACACAAGAGTTAAGGTGGCTCTCAATAGTTTTTAGGTTTTCTAGCACTTTTACATTTGAGGGATTCAATAAAACAAAATAATATTTTTCTTACAACTTCCAGTTTCTTGGTAACAGTTAATAGCTCGATCATCAGTGAACCAAAACATAATCACGTGGCGTCATCAGCTGTTACAATAGCAACAGCATATGGTTGTAAATAAGAGCCATGATGGAGCTTCTAACGCTAATAGCGCAAAAATTAACTCTGTGACCCCTATTGACCAATTTCATAAATGGCTGCTGGATTAATATTCTTTTGTTTAAATTTAAATTAGCTATTCTCCCCTCGTTCTCCAGTTCAAAATTCAAATGAATACATTATCTCAAGCGAGGCTGGTGAGGCTAATTTAAATTTAAACAAAAGAATATCAATCCGGCAGCCATTTTTGAAAAGTAGTGTATTTTTCTTAATTTTATCCAATTTTACATGGAAGTGGAAGCAATTATAGAGAGTTTAAAAAAATCTTTGGACCAGATTTAATGTAATTGCTAAAAACCGTAATTTTTGAGTGGCTATAAATCCGGTCCAGAGAATTTTTAAAATTTTACCAGTACTTTTCTCTTAGTCCACACTACCCAATTTTAAAATAAAATAGTGGGGTCACCGGACTTGTTTTTTAAATAATTCACTTCGCGTCTAAAGAAAATCCACGCGCGTCTCGCGCGTTTTCAAAATCTGGCCTTTACAAGATCCCTCTTTTCGCATGCGCAAACGTTGTCCGCTGGACAAAACCTTGATTTGTTTCAAAGAGTCGCTCGCTCGATTTTCGGTCGATTTTATCAGCTTAATCAGTCGTTCAAGTGGACCTGTAAATTCTTTTTCGAAGTGCTGTTAACAAGCTTGCTTCGTTGCTACGTTTTGGAGAATTTCGGTCATTTAAATCTGGCTAATGTTACGCGAGGTACGTACATTGTCGTTAAGCACCTCCAAAAGCACAACAAGTGCTGGCCAGTTTCTGCAGTTTAAATGTGGTTAAATGGAAAAACATGAAGTTACCATATACCAACAATGGAGCCAAAGGAACTACTCTTCTTTCGGAAATGTTTCCTGAAAGAGGTTTGCAATGGCATCGAGAATACGCTTTGTTCGAGTGACACGAGGTTTCCTCGCTGTGTTCTGGGAAGGAGGCATGCTGAGGATCGCAAGCAGCCCCCCTGTTCCGAACTTTAAATATAACTCTTTGAGATGTGAATAGGGAAGCCCACTTCCTGCAATCTTCTGAGCCACTGATTGTTTTATTGCACCACTGTCGTCCCTGGGGTCGAAAAGTCTTCCGCTGAATGTCTGAAGAATTTTATGGCGTCGATCCAAATACGACATGCTGGCAATTGCTTGTTCAACACTAATAACTCCAGAACAATTCACGAGTTTTTCCTTGTTCAGTTGAAGTAGAATGAAACAGAATTTTTTTAAGTGCCTTAACGTCCTCCAAGGCATCGTGGGCTTCAAATTCTTCTTTAAAGAGATGTGAGTAAAGTGCTGATTGGTTTAATTTGCAAGATGCCGATTCACTGAGTTGCAATGCCGGGTGTTTATCTTTCAAAAGATGTTTGGCAAGGATTTGACTGTCGCTAAAATAAACATTCAGGTTGCTTAGTTTGCTGCGAAAATTTTCGTCGCTTCTCCTGAGAAGTATTGGAGTGTCAAGTGTTAACGTTGATGAATTATGACCTATTAGAACTATACAAGATTCCTTCTGGGATGAACATTTTACTTGACTAAGGGCCTGGCTAAACTAGGAGACTTTGTTGCGGAAACATTGTTTCCTGTTATGTTTCCCGGGGTGGCTAAATTAGCGGGAAACAAACAAAATTTTTTGCTGCCCCAGTGGCTAAACGAGGAAACATTGTTTCGGAAAACAAATGAGCTACGCATGCGTGTATGAATAAACTGACTTTGAGGAAGTCTGGGAATCAAGGATGTTCACATTTTCTCGTTCCCAGGGCTCCACACATGTGAATGTAAATACATGTAAATGTAAACATGGCGTCTGCGAAGAGGAAACAAATAGCTGTGTTGTGTATGGTGATAACGTTTCTGGACGACGAGGGTGAAGGTTTAGTCAAAAAGAAAAGTCCAGGTAGAACTTGGCTGAGAAGAAGAGCAGAAAGAGGCTCCTGTGCAGGTATCCTAACAGAATTGGCGGCTGAAGACCTCCCATCGTTCAAACATTATTTGCGTATGGACGTCAACTCCTTTCGTCGCCTTGTTGAGGTGGTAAGCCCAAGGATCGTCAAAGGAAACACAAGAATGCGATCTCCAATATCACCCTCAGAAAGACTAGCCCTAACTTTGAGGTTCTTAGCAACGGTCGAGACCTTTCGTTCCCTTGAGTTCCAGTTTCGAGTGAGCAGAACTGCCATCTCTTACATTGTACTTGAAGTGTGCCAGGCAATATTATCTGAGTTGGGAGCATCGTGTCTGCAATTCCCGTCCACAGTAGAGGAATGGAAAGCAACAGAAAACAAATTTAGCGAAAGGTGGAATTTTCCACATTGCGCAGGAGCTCTGGACGGGAAGCATGTTGTCATGCAGGCGTGTGGACAGTACTCACAGTTTTATAACTACAAAGGGAGTCACTCCATCGTATTAATGGTTCTTGCTGGACCAAGCTATGAAATAAAGGCTGATAGTTTGGAAAGAAACTGTTTGGGGCTGCGTCGGTGGGAGTAACGAAATAATTTGGATATATCAACAAAGTTGAAATGGTAAATTGGTCACCGTAACTATTACAAAAGCTGACGTTTCGAGCGTTAGCCCCTCGTCGGAGCGAATAGAGGAATTGTGGGTTGTGTGTGCTTTTAAAGGCAGAGAATTGAGCTACGTTATTGGTGGGAACATGGCAACGAGAAAAACAAGAATAAATTACGTATATGAGAACGATCCTTCGCAGTAAAGCACTATTTGAGCAATAGTGAAAATCAGACCTGAAAAAAATTTCAGGCCTGTACGGGACTCGAACCACTGACCTCTGCGATACTAGTGCAGCGCTGCTCCCAGTTGGCTTGTTAGCTCAATTGGTAGAGCGCTGCACTAGTATCGCAGAGGTCAGTGGTTCGAGTCCCGTACAGGCCTGAAATTTTTTTCAGGTCTGATTTTCACTATTGCTCAAATAGTGCTTTACTGCGAAGGATCGTTCTCATATACGTCTCATAACCGCAGTTCACACATATGTTTCATATGTTTGTTGTTGTTTGATTTATCATCTACGGGTTTATATCGAATTTATTTGATGGCCTGCTCCCAGTTGGCTTGTTAGCTCAATTGGTAGAGCGCTGCACTAGTATCGCAGAGGTCAGTGGTTCGAGTCCCGTACAGGCCTGAAATTTTTTTCAGGTCTGATTTTCACTATTGCTCAAATAGTGCTTTACTGCGAAGGATCGTTCTCATATACGTCTCATAACCGCAGTTCACACATATGTTTCATATGTTTGTTGTTGTTTGAAGAATAAATTAGTGGAATGAAAAGCGTTCGTTGATCCCTGTGGGATTTAGACTGCCGGTTTGAAAGATGAGCTTTTGTTCAAGATTTTTACGGCTTTCCGTGCTACCTAAGTGTAAGGAAAGACCGCAGATTTCCATATGTTGCTTAGAATGGTTAGGTAAATCAAAATGTCTAGCGACTGGTTTCGATTTGTCCTTGTCATTCCTTTCCACGTCTCGAAGGTGTTCTCGGAATCGGTCACCTAGTCTTCTGCCTGTTTCGCCGATGTATATCTTTTTGCAATAAGTGCAAGTTATGCAATAGATTACATTGGCGGAGGTGCACGTGAAGTGATCGGTGATCTTAATGGATCGTTTAGGTCCCGATATTTTATCAGTGTCGTGAATGAAAGGACACGTTTTGCATCGTGCACGCGCGCATTTAAAAGTGCCTGGTTGATCAATAATCTGAAAAGAACTTCTGACCAAAAAATTGCCTATGTTTTTGTCGCGTTTGAATGAAATGAGCGGAGGCTGCGTAAAGATAGTGCTTGTCTCTGGATCGTTTTGAAGTAATTTAAAGTTTTTAAGAATGATGATTTGAAATAATGTGAGGCGTGAGTAGTCCAGTGGTCAGTGCGCTGGACTCTAGGTCAGATGGCCCGGGTTCAAGTCCTGGCTGGGGCTTGACGTTGTGTCCTTAAGCAAGACGCTTCACTCACATTGCTTCGTCTTCTCGGACAGGACGTAAAGCCGGAGGTCCCGTCTCCTGCACCTATCAATTAGTTAATTTCGGCTAGGGACGTTAAAGAACCCACATCACGAGATTACTGTGATGTGGTCTGGCCTGTTTACTGGGAAGGGGGGGAGGGGGCATCTGTAAAAAAATTTCTCCTTTATTAATTGTAAACTGTCGCCGGCAGTCTGGAAAAGTCCCCCGCACAGTGTTGTAAAGCGCATTAGAGCATTTACATGGAAATGCGCTATAGAAATTGATCTATATTATTATTATTATTATTATAATATGGTGTGAAAGCTATGAAATAACATGGTGTAATATGGGGGTCAACGGGCGAGTTTCAGACGGAGGAGTTTGGAATCGAACTGGTCTCTGCAATGTGCTTGAAAATGGGGAAATTGATCTCCCACTGCCCGAACCATTACCAAATAGAAGAGAAGACTGCCCATACGTAATTATAGGGGACGATGCTTTTGCTCTGAAGCCGTTTTTGATGAAGCCTTATCCTCAGCAATACCTGGACCTTGAAAGACGGATTTGTAACTATCGTTTCTTCCGAGCTCGAAGAAGAGTGGAAAATGTTTTTGGCCTTCTTGCCAATCGATGGCGAATTTTTCGTGCTCTAATTGCGCTTCAACCAAACAAAGTTGAGATTGTCACCATGGCCGTTGTCACCCTTCACAACTGGTTGATCAAAGGATCATCAAAAGATGTTTATGTTCCACCTCGTGTTGTTGACACCGTCAATCCGTTTACAGGTGAAATTGTTCCAGGTTCCTGGAGAGATGATGGTACTCCCTCCCAAAACTTACAGCCTTTGGCAATGCTGAGATATGGCAACAATCCATCCAACCATGCAAAAAGAGTAAGAGATGAGTTCAACGAATATTTTAACTGCGAAGGTCAAGTTGGCTGGCAATGGGAAAAATGCATGTAACATTTTCTTGGTAATTCAGGAAGTAAATTATTTTGAAATATGTTTCAGCAAATTCAGTGAATTTAAACCTGGAAATCCTTGACAAGTTTTTGTTCAAGTATAAACAACTAACAAAATATGAGTGTCTCACTGTACATACAAAATGAAATTTGTACAGAATTTTGAATTGGAACATCTAAAAAATATGTATTTTGGTTAATGCGATCAAACTTAAGAAGATTGAATATGTTAATGCCTTGAATTAGAAATATTACTGAAAAACTCAGGAACCTACTTTTTTATTTGATTCTGACAGGTCAGTTATGTACTGACTATTGACAGTAAACCTCATAACTACAAACTAGTTACCATCGCTGTTTGTTCTTTATTTTCTCTCTTTTAATTGGATTTTTCCTTGCTACACAACATTCTATGAATATTTTAAGTCTTAGTGGTTTTCAGAATTTCACAGTAATGTAAATGCTGTTATTTTAACTGCAGTAAACAGCATGCAAGTTTTGAAGTTTGTTTATGGCAAGTCTCAAAGTGACAATATTCCCTTGCTTGTTTCTATAATGGCACAAAAATTATAAGATTAATATAATTTTGCAGGAATATTTGTTCATCTTTCCAATTCCTTTCCTTTCCCTTTCCCTTTCTTTGAGCGTGACCTGCTTGAATTTCTTCGCAGTCAGCCATTTTAATTGTTGTCTGCTCGCCGTTGCTATGTTACAGCATAACGGAAGCATTTTCCATTATTTTCTTTAGCTAATAGTACAAATAAAGACTTTTGGCGACCAAAAAATTTCGTAAAAATGCGATTTACCCTGAAAACTAGACGTGAATAGAGTTCGGCAAAAAAATTTACGCGCCGCCATGTTTGTTTACCTTCTCCATGGCTTTTAAAAATCCCGCGAGTGACGCGCGTGATTCGCGCGGCTAGAACCCACTCCTAAAACTATTGTGAGCCACCTTAAGGTGGCTCGTACCACTTTCCTCGCGCGGGGAACGAGTCACTCTTGCGTGACGCGCGCGAGAGAAACGTGCGAAAGAAGCGCGAGATCAGAAGATGAAAATTCAAAACAAAGATGGCGGCGCGTGGAATTTTTTCTACTTTTGTGAGAAGTTTACCTAAGAGCTTGTATTTGATGTGTTGAGCGGCCACTGTGAATGCAGGAGATAGAAACTAAGATAACGAAGACGATTTTCGGAGAAGTAGAGGTTGCTTCACTTCACATTTAAAAGAAATATTCAACTGATATGAAATCTTGCGACGGCGAAAAAAGAAGAACTGAAGTGAAGGATAATCTACCTGAAGTGGAAGAAGACTTTGAAACTTGAAGGAAAATAATATGATATAGCCAGAATTCATGTGTAGGATTTTTAAGACGAGCTCGGGAGGCTGTCTTTGACGGCTGTTTAATGATTTTCTTAGCAGTAAACGTCTGTAAACATGAGATCGTAGGTGCTCGCGCGAGCACACGCAATTGTCAGCGGTAGCTAAAACAGATCATGAGCAAACGTCGATCATAAGATTTTTAATCCTGGGCCCAGTTGTTCAAAGGCCGATTAGCTCTAACCCAGGGTTAAATTTTAATCCAGGTTTCTGAATTTCTCTAATCAAAAGCCATTTTGGGATAATTTTCCTAGTTCTTTTTAGGACAATCAATCATCAAATTGTAGATAAATGGAATTAAGCTGAATTTTCTTTCAGAGCTTTCAGATCTGAAATCAAATTTCACACTAACCCTGGGTTATCTTAACACAGCTTTGAACAACCCGGCCCAGATTTTTAAATGCGCGAAAACGCGCGTGGAAATTGCTAAACTCACGAAAGCTATTGCATGAAAAAAAGTCCGGTGACCCCTTCTTTTTATTGTTCCAATATAATATTAATGTCGAAAAGAATCATCAGAAAAAAAACTAGAAAATTCTACGGAAGGAAATTTGCGATGTGTGAAAATTGTCCTTTTTTTAGATTTTCTGAAATTCCGCTCTGTAGAATTTTTTAAAAATCTTTGTGCATTTTCCTTTTCAAGTGCCAAAAGCAATCACTGAAAAAAATCAGGGGGTCACCGGGTTAGTTTTCGAATTATTTAAGCCACAAGTTAAAAAATGCGTCTGAATAAGCCTATGAAAGCGTTGCCATGGAAACTGCTAGTAACGAAATGACACTTATTTTTGGATAACCAATGATTATGTAATTCAACCCCGTAAAAGTGTCCAACTGGCCTTGGTCAGTCTTTCTGTTGTATTCTTTCAAAGTTACAAACCATCAAAAAGATGAAAACCGGTACGAGCCACCTTAATGCGTTAACTCTTTACGGTGGTCAATTTACGATTTCAACTTAGTGATATTATCAAATTACCTTGTTACCCCCACCGACGCAGCACCACAGTTTCTTTAGAAACTTACCCCTTTATTAATGCATTAAGGTTTGTCGTTTATTCTGCAGTTATGTATGTTTGTTAGATGAAAAAATGAAGACCTCTATATTTCATGTTTTTCCACATAAACTGAACGAATGATGTGATATTTTTACTCAGGGAACAAGCAGTCATAAATTAGAGGAGAGTGAGAATAAAACTTAACTATGATGTGAAAGTGCTTTGAAAAATAGAGAGCTGATTTTTACAAGATTTCTCTGAATACTAATGGTTGATAAGAAATCTGCTTTCTTTCCGGAGGATACCGTGTGAGACGAAGGACATTCTTCTATTCTAAATAGAGTAACAGTCCTGTGATCATTTTCCAAGTATTTTATGCCCCAATACCGTTAAAATGAATTCATATTAGAAATCGATGAAGTATTTTTAAGTATTTTTAAGTATTTTTTACTAACCGCAGCCAAATTTTGTACAATAATATGGCTTTCGTCAGTTTGTACGAGTAAAAGAAAATGCTGGTTTGTAACCGGCTTTTTCTTAACCAGACCATAGGACTTATTGCGAATGTTTTCTTTTTGGATAATTTTGTACCCCTTACCGCATCTACGAGTGAAAAAAGTGCTTGGTCTAAGTATTATCAGTTTTTATTAGTTCAAAGGAGTTTTTAAGTAAAAAGATAGGGATTGATGTCATATTTGTTTCCAAGAGAAAAAATTAAGTAAACGGGTTGGTGTTGGTAATCGTCGCGGTTTGCAATATTCTTACTTTTTTTTCAGTTTCGGCTACGACCCTTGATTTCCACATTTAATGGGATTCTTCTAGAAATGAAAACATTGACCTTGTCCAGGTTTTGCAGAAGAATGGCTTTTCATCTGAATGCAGTCCATGAGACTGTACATTGCCCTACATTCAGTTCGAGCTGTTAAAATGCAATTAGACCACTGTCTCTCTTTTTTTTCTCTCTTGTATTGTATTATTGTTCCTTTATTTCGCAAAAATGTATTAAGAAAAAAAAACGTTTATCTTGCTTCAATTTGTTGTCCAAATAAACAAGCCGAGAATAACAAGTATGATTTAGAAGCGTAATTAGTCATCCTAGCTCGATGATTAAAAGAGATCAGTTGTAAGAAGGATATGAATTGAAAATAAAGTTTGAGGGTAATGTATATCAGTTTACCAAACACAAATTGGATCCTTAACCGTTGAAAGGAAACACCTGGGGAAAGCACTGATCCACTACGATTTGATATTATATCCCTGCTCTCATGGATGAATAAAAGAATTAAAAAACACATATTGCTGTTTCCGCATACGTTGCATATGAGTAAGCGGAACAGGAAGTTGAGTGTAAGATGTTACTGAATTATCTTTGGTCCTTGCTAAATGCTGGCACAAATCCACCATAGAAAATTCATAATCAGGCGAAGCACGTGCGATAAGTGACGTGCACACTAAAGTATTTAAAGCGGATAACCTTCAAGGTCCTACAAAGCCCTTTTAGGCCTCAGTCCTCTCCTGCTGGTGCTTGTTCCTCCCGCTTTTCAGAAATTAGACACGTCACTATCTCTAACTTCCGCAGATCAAAATAGAGATTCTCAGGGGAAGCACTGAAGCGTGCTGATACCCTTTCTTCCTTACTCATGCCTTTGATAAAAATTACTTTCTCTCAAACTTATCTACGGAAAGAAGTATGAGGAAATTGTTTGTTTCTTCAATCGACAGTAGAATTAATATAAAGGCGAATCGAAACAATTACCAGACCTGACAAAGGGTTCGTGAAGCCCACGAGCTTGAATACTACTCCTTCCAATTGTCTGTGGTTTATCCCCAAAATGAAGGTGTTTCCAGGATCTCAGCTATTGGCGATACTTTGGTTGTATATGAAATTGGCTTTTTAGTTGAAGGTAAGAGGAACTATTCTCAAAATTACTAGATTCTCCAATAATTTTCTTGCGAGATGAACGATCGAAGAATTGGATCGAAACTAAAGATTGGAATGTAGGGCAATGCTAGCGCTAAAAATAAGATGGGATACCTTTGCATTTTCGAAAGTTTTTTCTCTTAGTTCACTTTAAACCGTTGCTTCATTTATTCTTTAGGACAAACTCTAGTCCAAAATTGAAAGATCAACTTCACTACGTCATATCCTGACTTGATTTATTGCACGAACGTGCAGTTCTCTCGTGCATTTTCCAGCTCGAGAAATGTACGGGTGATAACGTCCAGCAGCTATATGGGTCCAACACTCGCAGCGTACACAATTCGGCTGTTGTGTGGACGTCAGACGTGACACAGCAGTTTTCGCGTATGTGTATTAGAGTCAGGACCCGGAACAAATGGATCCGCCGTCGTGAACTGGATTGCATTTCGAGGCGCTCCTTCTGGAATGTTGGACGGCACCGCTTCGTTAAGTGCATTTACCAGTGGAACAAATTGTGAAAGGGTTACCTTTGCTGAGGTATGCATACGACCTATGGCGATTTTCCAACAAAACTGCCAATAATTCTTCGTGTAGCGTGTAATCAACTGCTCCACGCTTTCTTTCTCGTTTTTCACTAACTATACCACTGTCACCGTTGAAAGGCATTAAAAAGAAAGTTTCTCAGAAAAGAATATTATTTCTTAAAACAAAGAGGAGATTCGCAGAAAATATGCAGAATATAAGTGTATTTATTATCATAATGAGGAGGGGCGTAACCTGGCTTTTAAAATAAGTGGTCTGGTATTTGTTAACCTGTCTTCATTCTAATCGCGGAACTGTTTTGCAAATCCGTGTCATTTAATTTCGTGCGTTTGCTTTCTTAGAACTCAAAGATTTAGGACGAGTTTACTCAAGTTACCACGATAGACCGAAAGTTCGTAAGGTCAAGTCTAAACGTGACCTGTATCATGTACGTCCCAGTTCAAGACAACTACCTCTTTATTCTTTTTGCAGCGATTTGAGTCAATCCCCAAGCCGGTACTGGCTACAGTACGTCACTCTGTCAGCAACAAACCACAGGACGCTATGAATTTCTGGATTGAAGAAATCAAGGCGGATTATTTCAGAGTGTGCCTTAGGGAAGTAAAAACATGCCATGGAAAGCATCAGAATTCAAAAGTGGCAAGTTTGACTTAACAGGTTTACTTTATGAAAAACATATGTGGAAATGTTTCAGGTTTTTCATTGTTGGTTTTCGCAAATGCTGAAGTAACAGGATTCAGGAAGTTTTATATAATGAGATAGGTGTATCAATGCTTTAGGCTTTAGGATATAATTATGCTAATCTAAATACTTTTAACTTTTGACGGGATCTTTTTGGACAAATTGTTTAAAAAATACCATTTCACTCTCAGGACTGGCTGGCATTTACACGCCGAGGTGTTCAACTTACATTTCAAGGAAAATTGTTCTTTGAAAAATGGCGGAGCTCCTCGTGAAAAAGACAATTTCGCCTTTGGCTCGAATTCCTGTAAAGTAACCCAAGAAATGGATTTGCCACTGTTATTCCAAGTAATTAGTTGCAGTTGCTTTCGTTTCACACCTGCCGCACCCACTATTGTGCATTCTGTTTTACATGTATGTCCTGATTGGCCAGTTATTAGTACTCATACTCTTCGCTGTCTGTTGAATACCATTCACGCTTGCGGTTCCATACAGTTTATTGATCTTTCTAGTTTACGCTCTCCTATTCGTGTGACGCCCAACGACCAGAAACAGAGTGAGGGTTCGTTTGTTCCGCCTGAAGTAGGCCAAGCGTCTTCAGGTGAGAGTGGAGGCAACTCAGCAGCCGTTGATCAAATCTTTTCCATGTTTAAAGATTTTCTTGAGAAAAAAATTAGAAGATAAAGGAAAGCAAATCGAACAAAGGAGTAAGCTAGATAAAGAAGTTGTACAGCTAAAGTTCAAAGGGAACCAGAAACAATTTGAGCTTAATGCTGAATTAGATACCATTTTTGAAAACATGGCAACCGAAAGTGAAAGTATCGAGCCAAATTTGTCGCAAATCAAGAAACTTTCCCAAGAACGCAGGCAACGTATTCGAAAGCGGCAGAAGCTGATAAAAATCGCCGATAAAAGCAAGGACGGCTGGCAGGTTGTAGCCGAGTACGAGTCAGACGAACTTGCATCCGGCTCCGAAGATGAAAAACGTCTCAAGAAGGCAAGGGAGGCCACGAGCCGCAAGAGACGCCAAAAGGAGCAACTCTCCAGCGATCGTGGAAAGAAACCAAGAATTACTTTGGGCGCTGATAGTCAGCTTTTCGTTGTAAGAAAAAGAGCCTCCTCTTTACTTTGTATGTTCATATGTGAACATATAAACCACTAACTCGTAGTTAAAAAAAGTCAAAATTCCCTCAGGAAATTTATAGCTATTTTCATAAAGTCACGAAGTCCCCCACTAACTCTCCTTATGATCCATCACATTTTTGCTCGCGCGCAAATACATCACGTGACTGAATCTTCTCCAGCTAAAGCTGTGGGATATACGAGGTTGTGATCCATCGAATATTTTTGCTCACGCGCGATTGGTTTGAATCATCACACGACCGAATATTCTAAAAAACCTAAAAAACCTAAAAAAGCTAAAAAACCTCACAGGTCACGATTTTCCTCGAACTTCGCTTTCGGAAAACTGCTCCCTCATCGGATCAGATAATGTTCGCGGACAAATATCCTCGCTACTTTCGCGCCAAACAGAGGTTATTGTTTATTTATATTCCAACAAATATTTTTTTGCTCGTGCGCGACTGGTCAAAACGCTGCACGTAACCGAGTATCCCCCAACTAAAACTGGGGGATATCTGAGGATGTAATTATGTGATTATTATCTTTTATCATTCTGACGTAGATAACGAATGAAGTAAGTAATTGTGGCCCGTTGGTTGACAAAATATTTGAAAGATATTAAACGTAATAGTATTCATTTGGCGCGAAAATATGCACAGATAAAAATCCGCGGACACTATCTGTTCCTTAAAGCTCACAGTTTCCCTCGAGCTTCGCTCTCAGAAAACTGTTCGCAGCTCAGAACAGATAATGTCCGCGGATGTGCATATTTTCGCGCTAAATGGAGGCTATTGCGTTTATTATCCTTCAAATAATTTATCAACCAACGGGCCACGATTTATTTACTTCATCTATTATCTACGTCAGAATCATAAAAAATCAATAATTATATAATCACATAATTTTCGATTGTGTTCGTTTGCACCTGTACGTTTCTATTTCCACTTTCATTCCTCTTCTGTATTCTATGGCTTGTTAATTAGATTGGGCCTATTTCATTCCGGTATATGGTCTTAGGCAGACAGTATGCGGCAGAGAACTGCATTGGTTTTACCAGTGGTAATCTTCTTTATTGTAGGATCGAATATCTCGTATAGTTCTAACACAGGTAAGTCAACTGACATAGCTCTGAGTCTTTATAATTAGTTACGCTCTTATTCAGGCTGCCGCTCTTTTGGAGTCTCTATTCAATCAATAAAATCCTTTATTTTAAAATGATATTTGCTGAAGCTACAGTCGAACCTCCTGTAAGCGACAATCCAAAATTTCAAGACTAGGTGATTGCTTACGGGAGGTGCTCGCTTACGAGAGTTCATACGTATACCATAGTGGGTCAAAATTTTGCCCCCTTAGCATATGGTACCTACACAGACGCACCCCATGCGCCAATGTCCATCTCAGCTCATATTATAACCTTTAGTAGCCACAAAAATATGTAAGCTTTTCAATATAGAGTTTCATGGTTCGTATCAAACTACCCAAAACAGCGAACAGAACAAGTCTCACGGCTGTAGCTAGAAATTGAATCAAAGTCTCCATGCATAAGGTTTTTTTCGACTCAGTTACGCAATTCGTGCACCCGTTTTGTCTTGAGAATTGTGAAAACAATTTCCTAATACAGTGTAGTCGTCTTTTTCGATTAGGCACCAATTATAACATATTTAATGTCGTCTCTTTTAAGATTAATAGAGTACAGTGTACTGTATGTGCATTTTTTAATTTTTTAACGTTTTTATTCATGTAAAATGTCAATTTCGAGCAAAAAATGTGGTCTCTCGTACTTCCCAGGGAGCCGATAATGTTACAACACCTCATTATCCAATTTCCGCTCTGTTATCTGTCAAGTAGTCACTTACGGCAGGTTAAAAAGAAAAGGAAATCTCCAAGTTGTAGCTCTAAAAGTGGTCGCGGTCGCTCACGAGAGGTGGTCGCTTATAAGAGGTTCCAAATATAGTGACTGTACTTGGAAACTTTTGGTATTTTGGAAAACTGGTCGCTAAGGAGGGGTGGTCGCTCACGAGAGGTGGTCTCAACCGGAGGTTCGACTGTATAAAGCTTGTGGGGTCGTTTATCCAAGGATCTAATGTGCCAATGAACTTTTCAAAGTTTACAATTTGTCCAAAACCTAAGATATACAGCCATCTCGAGAAAGGTAGAATCAACTAAATTTCATGCAAATCACAGATTCTCGAGGGTTCTTAAACTTTATGGGTGTTAAGTGTAAATTAAATCTTCAGATCTTAAAGTGCATGTGGCTGCAGATGTCACTTTGAAAGTAAAATTCCCTGAACTGTCTGGTACTATTTATAAAAAAGACAAATGACTTTCTTAGGCATAGTAACGGGGAAAGAAAACAAGGAACAGGAGAAGGAACTCCAAAGTAAAAAGCAGTTTAGAAGAGGAATTGGTGAGTTGTGTTAATCTTTCACAGTACCTTATCAAAAGTATTTTTCGGTGTACAGCTATATTGTAAGATGCATTAAAACGTATTGTAATACGTGGTGCTATCACTGACGTAGGTCGGTCGAGTTAATTTTACTAAATTGAATAGTGTTTTTTGATAATTTATTGTTTTTGATCCAGTTTGTTTATTCATTCATTTATGTTTTTGCTAAAGGTGAGGAACTTGACAATTTGAAAGACAAAGCAAAACAGGCGAGTTCCGTCTACAAGTGGCTAAAGAGAAACTGGCAAAAACTATTTGTGATCATTGTTGCCATATTTTCATTGCTGGTAGTTCTGGGAATCTACAGAAGATGTTTCTCTGATTCTGGGTGGGTGTGGGTGCTTGATTTCAACAAAAACCAAACATTATACTCCTGTTTTATAAGTTTGATTAGTGTTTTGGCACAAACTTTGTGTCTCGTTGTCGTTGGCTTGCGTAAAGGTCAAAAAATGGAAATCATTTGTTCCAAAATTAAGCCCTTATTGAGGTTGATACAAATATAAAAGATAGAGAGAAAAAACTATGTAGGAAAGGTGGTGAAAAGTAGCGTCAAAGGTAGAAGCTCCTGCACGGTCTAGAATCACATTAGAAATCGCGAGAAATGCCTTAAATGAGCCCCAACTTCAGTCTTCCTTTTTATTTCTAGTTCTGGCGGAGACGATGAACAACCAAAAGTAGTCGTCGTAAAAATGCTCAATCAAGATCACAAGGAGAGAGGCACAATAAGGCAGGCAAATGTGACCGAGGGGAGTTGTATCGGAAATGAAAATGATGGAAAGAGGGAAACCAGTTCTGCGCATGGGAATAATAGCACTGGTCACAAAGGAGAGGCTAACAATTCAAAAGTGGCCGAAAAATCGGCCTCAAGAGGCCGAAAAATTCCGATAGAATCGTCTTCGGTTTCAATAATAACCAAAACTAAACAGCATGAGAAGAATAAGGAACTTACATATCTTCGGACATTATCTTCAAAACCCGATTTAAATGAGCTCACTTCTCATATATGTGTTCTGGATGGTATTCCTGTTTCTGGCTACGCCACATTTCAGCAAACTGATTATTACAAACTCTATCACTATTTCAAACAATATATCTCCAAAGAAAAAAGTGCTAACGGCCAACTCAGTATGCAGCCATTGAGAGTCTGCCAGGGAAGTACATGTGATGGACCTTTCCCATTCTATGAAAACATAGCGCTCGTAAAGAACGTGGTGACGTCACTGATGATGAAATATTATGATGCCTACATTCCCACTGCTGAAACTAACACCGACTTACCGCTGACTGTATCGCCATAGAGAAGAGCGTATGCGTATCATTTGTAAAGTTAAGTAGGAAGGGTCGTTTAGCTATAATCAGTTACATCATTACGCGGATAAAAGGGTGCCGCATGATATGGTTGTAACTGGCTTCTTTCAAGCAGGTCGGTGTTTTATCTCTGAATAAATCTCGTCGGATACTTTTTGTTTCCTTATCCGATTAACAGGAATAAAAGTTCCATCGATGTTAACCTAGTCTAGACACCGAGGAATTTCGAATAACATATGCAGTACATAACCGACTGGCTATTATCTGGATGAACCACTGATGTTGTGCTATGGTAATATTGACACAGAACTTGAAATAAAAACGTGTGTAGCAATTAAACAATGGCCAGTTACCAACAGCTGGTAGTGAGTGATATAGCCTACAGATAACTGGTGAATAGGTTCTAGGGTCTACATAGTATAATAGACTGATGACCATATATAGTGAGGTAGAGCTGGACTGTTAAACAGATAAACAGACAGGCAGATTTAAATAGCACACAGCTAAACTCCAGCCTTTCCAATAACTATCCGTCAGAAAGTCACACCAAAATTGAATAGACATCTTGGGCTAACGTTTCAGGAAGATTCGAGAGTTTGGAATGGGTCCACTCCCAGATATTCGGCTAAGACACAAGAAAGTGTGGTATAACCTTATTCTAAAATCCCTCAATGGAACATACTCAATTGACCATCGCAGTTGAAAGTGTTTAATTAAAAAGGAAACAAAAAACATTTTTCACACATCAACAACTAAACAAAACATAATGAACCAATTTTCAAGACGGTAAAGATCAGAACGGACGTGGAAAAATTTCATTCTTGGAAACGACTGGAAACGACTACTCAAACTCTTCTCTAGTCTCCCACGGTTATCATGGCGGACGATGTGAGCTGGTGATCGATAAAACGTGTGATGCAACAAGAGCATGAGTTGCACAAATCTGAAGAGAAGTTGCTCGGTGTCTGGAGGTGAGAATTACTTTGTGACAATTTTGTTTAAGGTACGAAGCACATGTGGACAAACTCGTGCTTCGCAGTTCTTTGTTATATAAAAGATATTCCTTTGAGACTTAAAGGCCTTTCTTACGCACCAGAATGTTAATAAGTTACGCATTTGTCTGCCAAGGTTAGTACCATGTTTAAGTAACATGTATTTGAGAACGGTGGAGTACCGTAACAATAAGTGATCGTCCACTGTTTTACAAGCCATACTAGTCAGAGTAACGAAGGATAAGTGTTATATGCAACTTTAACATTTTTAAACTTATTTGGCATCATCATCGAAAAATTGTATTTTCCCTAGCACCATTGGATCTTTCTCTGTTTTTTCCCCTTTAAATTCTTGGGTTTTCTAACCAAAGTACATTGCTGCTTGGTAAATACTGCTTTAGTGTCTTAAAGATAATTTTGTCACATCACAAGTATCATTATTCAACTTCTGTAGTATTAACAATAACTAGAGAGTAAGGTCTGCATTGAAAGAGTTCAAGATGAGATTTTATTTAAAAGGTTTGTAACCTTTTTTTTTCAAATAGCCCTTAAGTATTATCATTTCATTGACAGCTCAAATACTAGCACATAGACATGATTTGATCTTCTTGTATTGTCACGCAGTGATATAAACATTGCTATATTGTTTGCGCGAGCTACACATGGGTAGAAGCTTATGTACAAGGAAAACATTTATTGGAAAATTCACACATGTATAATTGTAAAAACATTAAACATTTAAGGTCCTCTACCTGTAAGCTGATGCACCCTAAAGAAACAGAAAGATGTTAGTGCAAAGAAACAATTGTTTCTGTCTGTGCATGAGTAAGTTTGATATTAGTATCAGAGTTCTTGCAAACCTCTAGTTGGCTTGCTTTGCTGAAGACCTTAGATTACTTGCAGGCAAAAAAAACACATACTACAGCACAAAAAGATTTATGAGGGCTAGGTTGCAGGCTTTGCATTGATCAGTGAGCAGAGTTTTAATGCAAAGGTGCAAATACAGAGGTTTTATAGAGAGTTACATGGCTGCCTAGTTTACTTGCAAGGTGACTGCCTTGGCATGCAAGGGTGTTTACCATGTATAGCTAGATCAAAATTTTCCCAACGGCTGGAACATTCATACAACCAAGCCATAAGCCTCCAATCCAAGTACCCCTCAACACTGACACTCTTAGTTCAGATTTTTGCCTGAAAATATTGAGTTGCCCAAAAAATCATTTCTGGCAACCATCCCCTTATGAAAGTTGAGAACACTGATATACTCAGTAATATATATTTGTTACAAAATGCAATTTTTCAGCTAATATGTGTGAAATGAATGGCACAAACACAATCAAGGGTCTAGGGTAGAAACTATGGAAAATTTTATTTCTAATATTTTGCTAAGTCTACTACGTACAAGGAAATGTAAGAAAAATTGGAGAAAATAACACTGCTGAAACACAAAGTGACCAGTGACCAACGTGAAAGCTACAGCTACTTTGGTCACTGTGCACACATATACAAACCTGCATGATATCTACTTCTCATTATCTTCTTCACCTAGTTACAAAGTCTTTATACAGTATTAATTTGAATAGTGTGAAATAAACTTGGAAACTTGAAAGGTAAAAGTATCATGACTTCCATAATTTTAGTGAAGAATGCATTCACCTGTATCCATGTTTCTACGAATATTCCCTTCATGGTCTTATTTTTTGATATGTGTCTATTGTCCAATTTTTTGTGTTCAAAATTCAATTCTCATCTTCCCATAGGTAAGGACTTCAACGAAGAAATTATGACATGAAAGAGTGGTACTACATATACATTAAAGTTCAGTGCTAAACGGAGTTATTTGGAAATTTAAATCAAGTGGATACCTCATTGCGGTGAATACTAAAGAAAATGAGTGCAAAGGAACACACAGTTATCCATTCCCCCCTGAGTTATTCCATAGCAGGTACAGTTGGAGGCTTGATATCAGTAATTGTGGGACACCCACTTGACACTATCAAAGTTCGTCTCCAGGCGATGGAAATTCTCGCCGAGAGGAGGAAATTTAGTGGAACATTAGATTGTATTATGCAGACTGTGAGAAAAGAAGGGGCAGTAGCTTTGTTTAAGGGTCTGACCCCACACATGGTTATGTCTGTGCCAAGCTGGAGTTTGCTGTTTTGGGGCTATGGTATGGGATTGAAACTTCAGAGCAAAGATCAAAACTTTGATAAATTGGGCTCAATTGAATTTTTCAATGCTGGCCTGTTTTCAGGTTCATTTGTAGCTGCAGTATTTGTACCTTTTTTCCATGTCAAATGTAAGCTTCAAGTGCAGCAGATTTCCAGTGAAAGCATGAAATACCGGGGTCCATTCTCTCTAGCTGTTCATATTTTAAAAACAAAAGGTGTTCAAGGGTTGTATAAAGGTCTCTCTGCAAATCTCTTAACTGCACCAGCGTCAGGGTGCTATTTTGTATCTTACGAATACTTGGTGAGAACCCTTATTCCCCCAGACACTTCACGTGATGACGTAGGGTCCCTTCCTGTGCTCTTGGCTGGGGGCATTGCTGGGACAATATGGTGGTTAGTGGCCCTTCCTGGGGATGTTTTAGCCAGCCGTATTTGGACGGCTCCTGAGGGGAAGTATCCGCGGGGAGTCCGAGATGCTTTGCGGGAGTTACTTCGTAATGAGGGTGCCTTTGCTTTGTACAAAGGGATTGTTCCCGTGCTGTTGAGGGCTGCACCTGAGAGTGCTACTTTATTTTGGGGATACGAGTTGACTCTGAAAGCCATCAATTGGATGTCAAGGGTTTTAGATACATCCTCAGAATGACCCGTCGCACTGAGGCGTTAAAACGATCACGACTAAGAGTCAGTTGCAGACCACTGAATGAGCTATCGTGGTGTTAAAGCATCAAACTGATTCTTAAGGCTAGCACTGAGGTCAGAAATGTTTAATATGACAATGTTCTAAGTGTATCGTTGGGAAATTTGAATCACATTACACAGCCGTGCTAAAAATAAGAAAAGAGGAATAATTTTTGTCTAGGACATTGCATGAGACTACGTAACTTATTTGAACTTAGAGGTTATTTTTTTATAGCGTTATGGTACATTAAAGAAGGAAGGTGAAAATTTAAAATGACTGTTCATGTCCAAAAATTTTTAAAGAACTAAGGCTAACAATAGTGTGATTCTGTAACTTATATGTGATCTGAGATTATTCTTTTTTACTATAGCGTTTCACAACAGAGGCTAGGTTACGTTAACACTGTATTGAGCACACAAAAGATAATCAGATTACATTAAACTTGGTCCTTGTAGGTAAACATCCAAGGGTATATTTATAATCGTTTGTGTTAGAATGTGCCGCTGCAAAGCAAGTTTTTTTTACAGCGCTCACGGCTCTCTAATTAAGCCAACAGAATTGTGAGTTCGGCTCTTCCTCGGTGTATAAAACCGTCGCGTTTTCGAGGGATGAATAACAAGGAACCAAGAACGCCAAAGCAAATCAGCCTAGAAAAATAATAGTGTCAAAACACTAAACTTCACAGGTTCTTACACTGAGGTAAACCCTGCTGGAACGGAGATACTTTGTTCGTGCGCTTTCTGAAATTCCAAGTAGTAAAACGCAGCTATGCGATTGCCCTTCTTTACTTTCCTTGTTGTCGATCCTCTAGTAACTCGCTCGTGCTCGTGTTAGAAATCACATTGCAAACACAGAAACGGACGCTGACCCCATCAACATCATCCTAACCCCACCCCCAGTGACAAACTTGGATCCTCTGGTAGCTTTCACTGTCACAATCTGGAAGAAAAAAAAATTGTTTGACCAGTTATCACGTCTCTCAGTTCTTAATGTTGGCATGTTAATTTGTCAAGTTGTGTTTGCAACTTCCAAGTGCAGTACACTTAGAAAAATGTAACGCAAGAATTCACATAAGGGTGCCGATGAAAGTGTTGATGTACTGCTAATGGTTCTCGTTTGTCTTTCCGCTATAATCGTTCTGTAAGTTTTAAATCACACCCTACAGCCAAACATACCTCTCTTCCCTCCTCACTTAGTATCTGATCCTTCGCCATGGTTTTGCCTTAAAACGCATCGGGTGGAAATAATATTAATCCATGCATTGTGTGGGTGTGCTAGATTCAATTGAACAAATTGAAATAATGTTCATGTTTGTAACTTACTTTGTGCTGCATTTCCATTACGGGGAGGAGCTTGACTGGGACAGGTTATATCAGACGAGATATCAGGGAACTGAAAGCATTTTTAGGATTCCTGTTGCCTTAAAAGTGATTAATTTGTACTTGTTGTTATTATTTCATATTAGAGAAGTAAGACTTGTTAATAACTTAAAGTGCATATGACACGAAATTTTATTTCTCTTGTTTCTTGTAGTTGGATATCTATAGAAAACGTTTCGAAGCCTTAAAAGTGCTGGAAAATCTAAAAATAATTTTTTTGCTTTCAAAATACGCGCAATTTGCCTTCAAATTTGTCTCGGTCATCGCGCGGCCAAAATCGCACGTGACGTCACATTGTTTACCGAGATTCTTCGAAGTCAATGGAACTTTCAGAAAAGTCAGAGTCAAAGGAATCATTAGAATCACTGGACATCTTTGCCTTTCAATGCACTATATATCTACTACGAAGTACTGCAGAATCCTCTTAGCGACAACAGACCTTCGCGGCAAAGGTACACAATGTGACGTCATGAATAACTTTGACGGCGATAATCTAGGTCCCAGTCTCCGGGACAAATTTGAATGCAAATTGCGCGTATTTTGAAAGCAAAAAAATTGCTTTTTACATTTTTCCAGCTCTTTTAAAGCTTCGAAACGTTTTCTATAGATATCCAACTACAAGAAACAAGAGAAAAAAGTTTCGTTTCATATGCACTTTAAGGCGAAAAGGGATTCGTAATTCACTACAAAGTAATTCTTAGCGAACGATCTTCGTCATATGTCTCGGTTTCCTACAAGAATTCTTACCTTAGACCGGGTTCCGCAGATTACGCGGATGCAAGGGTGCTAATGGAAAATTTAATGAGATGGTTGTGACTGGCTTCTTTCAAGAAAGTCGGCATTTTACCTACCGTTTGTAAAAAGAAAAATTTAAAAATCTCAAAAAGCGTCCGACATGATTTGACCGTTGTTATTTGAATTTAATATATTTCACAGGAATTGTTAATTTTACTTATGATTGGTCCAGGTGTTTCTTTTCTTTTTGTTATTTAAACCTTTTTTTAAAAAAAATTAGCATATATCTATTTTGTTTTTCTCTCTCTGTTGTAACCGTCTTTTTTTCGTGTGAGTAGAATAAAAGATGGAAAAGTTTGTTTTCAATGGTGTAAAAATATTAGTATTTTCAAATAAAAGTTAATAAATCAGGAAGGTGTCATAATCTCATAAATAGGAGAACCCCCTGGGGGAATATTCGCGGCAATTTCATTGCTGGCAAGCCCTAGCGAGGCAGCAACCTATTCTTTGCAACAGCGAGAAAAAGCCAAAATTTGTCGGATGCCAGGTCGGAGACATGCGCAGTCGATTGCATTTTTTATATCCAGGGTGCTTGTGATGATATCACGTAAAATGCACGTGGAAATATCGATTGATTTTGAGCAATAGCTGTGTACAGCCGTCCCGCTCTGCTAGAAATCAAGGACACGATAAACGAGGTGAGTTTTTAATATAGATGTCTTTTGATAGAGATGTCTTTTTAATATAGATGTCTGCTTGTGGAAGCATTCATCACGGTCATGAACGGTTTAGTGATGACTCTCGAGGTGGACAAGAGATATTTATGTGTTTGGCTGCTCTATTATGTGAGCAATTTTTGCCGATTCGCGAATGGAGGTGCCAAGATATCAATCAGGTCCTACTTCACGAAGATCATCTGGGTCTCTGAACCCGAGTTCTGGCATTTGTTACGTTCTTTTGTTAACTCAAAAAAAAAAATTGGGGGCTCTGTTGTTGTTTGACGAAAGCCCTTTAAAACTAAACTAGTTGGAAAAGTCGTAATTCTCTTTTAAAAAGCCACACCAACCCCAATCATACCGTCTATTTCAAATCGTATTATCAGTATTTCCTTCAAGCACTAGCTAGTGTTATTTGCATATTTGGTTTACATCAAGCACCTGACAAAATTCACACGTGGAGTTCTATGATAGTGGAAAGTCTTTTCTCGTGCATAAAAAAAATCAAAATTAGAGAGGAGTCCTTGGGCAAAGAAAAAGAAAAAAACCAGGCCCAAAGAGGAGAGAAATAGCACCATTTTGTTAGGAAAAAAAACAGTCATGGCATTTCTCTCCACGCTGGCATTCAAATTGCGAAAAAAGAAGTCGCCATCAAATCTATATTTGTCCTACCTAAAGGTTAAAAACGAAGTTTCCTTTCAATAAGCAAGTACCAGCCTTGATACTAACACATAGGCATTCGCCTCGAATCGTTTGAAATCATGAATAAACCTACCCGAGGGAACTCATTTCAGCGATAAGGGTATTCCTTAAGCTGTCTGTCGATTCGGTGTTTTGCTTTTCAGCAGTTTCTCCAGCTTTATCTTTTTTGCCGCGAGATTTTTCATTGCCAATTTTGCCCATTACTCAACTTCAACAGAGCGAGGTAAAGAAGCGTTACTGCTATGCGATACTTTTCCCGAGAAAATCTTGATTCATAGTCATTGACGCTAAGAGGTGCCGTGTTCCCATTGGTTCGCGGTTTCAGGAGGCGAGATAATCTCCTGGTGTGGCGCTAGTTGTCTACAAACCTTTAGGAGCTAAAATCTCGCATTTGATTTCGTGAGGAATACATCCACTTTGAGCGAATTCATAGGGACTGTAGATTTGACCGATTTTCGTGAAATTTCGCCAAAACATTCCAGGGATAAGGACAAACGAAAGTGTGTCAGGAAATTTTGATATTTTAAATATTTTTCACGTGGTGTTCATTTACGCAACACGTTTCGCATATTTTTCGTTACTCTAACTTTAGATACGGATATCTAGACAACCAATCAGAATATCAGAAAAGCCTGACACACTCTTGTTGATTGATCCCCTGTGAATAAGACTGTGCAGCCATTTTGCTCGCGCTGTGGGATCCGATACCCTATAAATTCAAGAGAAGGATACTCGGTCGCTTCACGCCTTGCCGGTTCCTGACACTCTCTAAATGAAAAAATCGCCTAAATCATTTTTGTCGCGAACTGCATCTACTAAGCTTTCTTTTGATGTAAACAAATACGTAAATTATTTTGTATATAAGAAGTGGTAAAGAATATTTTTATTAAATCCCCTGATGAGTGGGCAACCACGAAACAGGCTTGTCGGGATGAAAGCGTAGTCTATTTGTTTCTTTCCTCCACAAACATATACTTCGCTCTACATTAATGTATTGAGCACTGTTTTACGAATATCTACGTTCTACACTTTATATATATATATATATATATATATATATATATAACTAACTGCAGACAGTACTGTTTCGGCCTTCTGGGCCTCATCAGTGCAGTGCTAATGCTAGGATGGGGGAGAACCGAGACGGTCACCCCAAACGACCCAACCTTTGTGGTATCGTCTAAGCCATGCCAGAGTGCTCAAACTAGAGTAAACCAGCGAGCATGCGCAATTGCAACGGCAATGACTCATCCTAGATAGAGTGCTCAATTTGGATATATATACTAAATATATATATATATATATACATATACATATACATATATATACATATACATACATATATATACATATACATTTATACATATTATACATATATACATATACATATATACATATTATACATATACATATATATATATATGTATATATATAACTAACTGCAGACAGTACTGTTTCGGCCTTCTGGGCCTCATCAGTGCAGTGCTAATGCTAGGATGGGGGAGAACCGAGACGGTCACCCCAAACGACCCAACCTTTGTGGTATCGTCTAAGCCATGCCAGAGTGCTCAAACTAGAGTAAACCAGCGAGCATGCGCAATTGCAACGGCAATGACTCATCCTAGATAGAGTGCTCAATTTGGACATGAAAGCAAAGCTTTGTATGCCAAAGAGCTATATCTAACTATATATATATATATACTAAAACCCATGAAAAACGAAAGTCCTCTTTTTCTTTGCTTTTGCGCTACGCGTTTCACCACTGTTGCTGCTCTTCAGGCATAGCACATGACTTTGCTACCGGAGAACCCATCCTCGCTAATCTTTGTCTTGGTTTCCACGAGGAAACATGGCTCAATATATTTAACCATTCGACTCGCCTTCTACTTTATAGGCGTTATGTTAACGACAGCTTTTGTGTCTTCCACAATGAACAGGATGCTAGGTCATTTTTTGATTACATTAATTCACGGCACCCCAACATAAAATTCGCTTTCGGAAAAGGGAATGATGGTAAACTCTCCTTTCTCGATATATTTATCGACAACTCTTCGAATGATCGTATTTATAGATTATTTACAATTCAGATATAGATAAAATACTATAGTAGAGATAACCAAACTCATAAGATTAGTTGATTTTCGCCATTGCTGAGAAAAAGCTAGAACCAAAGCGTTTTGTTCTATACTGAAAACGGCTGAAACTACTACTGTTCCAAAGATGGTAAGAGTGACACTCGGATCGCACGGGAGGGAGGAGACGGTGCAGCTGGCAGACCAGATTATTTTTGATATTGTGTCACACTTTGAGATACAGGTGGGCGCGTCTATCCTCTAAACTGGTAATGTTGGCTTGCACAAGGGCCCGTTGATAGTGGAGGTCAGGATATACGATTCGCAGGGCCCTCTTCTGGATAGCCTCAAGCTGGTCAATGAGGAAGCAAGGAAGGTAGGTAGCCCAGACAACAGAAGAGTATTCAGAGCAAACCAGAGCGCTATAGATGGTGACAAGATCCACTGGAGGGTCCCCACTGCGCTTCAAGACCCTGAGGATGTGCAGTCGCTTGGATGCCTTGGAAACGATGTCGTTGGTGTTATCGTTCCACTTCAAGGTATTACTCAGGGTCAGACCTAGTACTCTGTTGAATGGCACAGCCTCTAGATGTAAATTATTAATGGAAAGCATTGGGGGAACAGGCTTGGTTTTGAGTGGACAAACGGTCATGATCTTGCATTTTTTGGGGTTGGGATTCATGTTGTTCTCCTGGGTCCATTATGAAATGCAGCCGATGTCGTTCTGCAGAAATGACGCTTTCCCCAAACTGGTAACCTCAGATATTGTTACATCATCGACGAACTTCCAGTGGCTCGAGCGGAGGGGGGAGTAATAGCCAGGTCATTAATCGTTATCAGAAAAAGAATTGGACCCAATTTGATGCCCTGGGGGACACCGGCATGTACGGGCATCCACCCTGAGATGGACTCCAAGAGCTTAACAGCCTGGCGGCGGCAACTGAGGAAGCTGCAAATCCAGCTGATCAACCATCTTCTATCTAACACCTGGATGGATTAGCTTGCTCACCAAGATGGTGTGGTCAACATGATCAATTGCTTTACTAAAGTCTAGAAAGCCCAAACGGAGGAACTTGCCAGGACAGTCAAGGAACGACAGCCAGTTGTGCGGCATATCCGATAGGCAGTAGGTTGTAGAAGTACCTTTAAGGCTGCCGAATTGTTGAGGATCAATATCATGTTTAACGTCGTCTATCAGCCACTCGACAAAGAAATCTTCAAGCACCTTAGAAAGCACTGGAGTAAAGGCGATAGGTCTCAAGTCCCCGTCACCTGTGACTGGTTTGACCTTTGGGACGGCTGTTAGATAAGAGAACCCCGTGTAACAATAGTATGATTCTCTAACTTATACTGTCTACGATTTGAAATCATTTATTTTACTATGGCGTTTCATAACAGAGGTTAGATGAAAATATGGAATAAATTTTTCTGTCGTTAACACTGCATTGAGGAAACAAGAGATACTCATATTTTGCGAAGTTTGCTAAAGCAACTTGGTACTTGTAAGTAATCGTTCAAGGACATTTTTATAACCGTACGTGTTCGAATGTGCCGCTACAAAGCAAGTTTTTTTCGCAGCGTGCACGGCTCACTAATTATGCCTACAGAATTATCATGTGAGCTCGGCCCGGCCTCGGTGTATAAAACTGTCGTGTTTACGATTGATGATTAACGCGGGACGCAAAAACGCGAAAACAAATAAGCCTAGAAAAATGATAGTGATAAAACACAGATAAACTTCACAGGTTCTTACACCAAAGTGAACTCTTAAAAACTGCAACTTGGGATGCAGATACTATGATAACTATTTATTTTATTCGATACCCCCCTGAAGTTCCAAGAAGTAAAACGCAGCTATTGTGGTTGCCCTTCTTTGCTTTCCATGTTGTCGATCCTCTAGTAAGTCGCTCGTGCTCGTGTTAGAAATCTTCGTGCAAATACAGCAACGGATGCTGACCCCATTAACATCATCCCAACCCCACCCCCAGTGACAAACTTAGATCCTCTGGTAGCCTTCACTGTCACAATCTGGAAGATAAAAAAGTTGTTTGACTAGTTATCGTCCCAGAATTTGGTGTTGGCATGTCAATTTCTTAAGTTGTGTTTGCAATTTCCGAGTGCAGTGCGCTAAAAAAATATATATGGGTTATTAACCAAGTGTGAGGTCAAGATGGCTGGATCTTGGCCGAGTTCTTTTTTTGCATTTTTATGGACCTCCACTTCGTCTCGGTCCATAAAAATTTGAGAAAGAACGAGGCTAATATCCAGCCATCTTGACCGAACAAGCTTGGTTAATAAAGGATTTATTACATGGCAAAAATATTTCGCTTTTCTGAATAAGAATTGGGAATGACTTGTTTACTTCGAGAGCCTGGAAAGAAAGCAACTGTGTTTGTGGCAGGACAAACTCGCGAGAGTCGTTTCTGTTTTCTTTTGACAATCTTCTGCCGCTTTTTGTGTTTCCATCGCCAAAATTTTCCAGGAATTCCGAAGTCAACGTAGTTCTAATTCTATCTCTTTTTCATGCGCGGGATTAATGCGGGCAATCCCAAGCGGGCAAGATGGGCCCGTCTTGCCCGCTCGGGTAGCCAATCAGAAAAAAGGACTCACTTCATCTTGCCCACGGGCGCTGCGAGTGATGTAATAAAACGCATTAATACACTTAACATAAGGGTGCCGATGAAAATGTTGATGTACTGCTAATGGTTCTCGTTTTTCTTTCCGCTTTAATCTTTCTGTAAGTTTTAAATCACCCCCCCCCCCCCCCACAGCCAAACGTACCTCTCTTCCCTCCTCACTTAGTATCTCATCCTTTGCTATGGTTTCATCCTAAAACACATCGGGTGGAAATAATATTAATCCATGCATTGTATGGGTGTGCTAGATTCAATTGAACAATTGAATGCTCATACTTGTAACAATAAACAAATTAAAATGAAAATATTTCTGTGTCGCTTACTTTGTGCTGCATTTCCATTAAGGAAGGCGTTTGCCTGGGACAGGTTATGTCGGACGAAATATCACAGGGAACTGAAAGCATTTTTAGAATTCCAATTGTTTTAAAAATGATTAATTTGTACTTGCTGTTATTATTTCATATTAGAGAAGTAAGACCTATTAATGACTTAAGGCGAAAAGGGAATCGTAATTCACTTATTCTTAGAGAACGACCCTCAACATATGTCTCAGTCTCCTTCAAGAATTCTTACCTCAGACCGGTACGTATATCTCAGAAATATCTAATTGAGGAAATTAGTGGTCTGAATTCCCATCCGCAGAATTATTCTAAGAGTTCCAGTCTCGGGCGTTTTACCTTATTTCAATAACAGACAATCAAAATTGTCCCCCCAAACTAGCTGCAGTAGTTCAATGCAACGCAGGTATACTTTATCTACAGTATCTTACTTGGTCGATAGTAGCAATAGTATATTCTATTGTTAAATAGATCTTCTGATGGCCCGAACGGTGAAATGAGGCTATGGGCATTAGAGTTATCCTGATCTTCGTCGTCAAATTGGAGATATTCTGAAGTCACCTACAAGAAATCAATTATAAATAATCAGTGATTTTATTACTATTTAATTTATTCGTTGCTATTTTAAAATGGGTGGCGCATAGAGACTGAACCCTGCATATAGCCCTAGTTTCAAAATGTAATTTAGGAGCCCTCTTTTCGATTGGTTGTCGTAAATCCAAATCCAAAATGATCGCTACCGCCGATCAGAGCCCACAGTAAATGTCACAAGGAGCCAATCAAAACTCTAAGCAGAAACAAGCATACTCCATGAGCGCGAAAACATGGTTGAAAAACCCGAAATTGGTTTTAGTTTCATGTATATGGCTTTTTTTTAGACCAGCCGCAAAGTGACGTAAAACAAAACTAAAACAATTCTAGATTTCTTCGACATCACGTAGTCTTCAAGGAATCTTATTTCCTTAACCTAACGAGTTGCAGGGGGTGAATAAGTGCTTGGATTTTTGTAATTGACAAGGATCTAAAAGAAACTTAACAGTGATTACCTAATCAGTCTCAGATTAGCTTAAACTCTCTCTTGTTTTCAGTCACCACGGAGTTTGCTCCGGAGGCGATATGTTTGTGTTAAGACATATTGCAAGAAAAACATCTATATGAGAAAAAAGGTGCTGTCATAGACGGAAACTTGCCTCGTGATATCTCACCCGCTGACACCTGTGTGAGCCATACGCAATCAGGTAAAATGGAGATCCATACGGCAAAACTATTGGTGTGGATTTTTTGCCTGAAGTGCTACAACAAAAATAGATTGCAGTGTTTTCTCCGTATATCCCATCTGGTAGTTCTCCTCCCATTGAATTTGGAAAATCTATATCTGTATTTTCATCGTCCCATCGAATCCAACCTAAAACCAAGACAAGAAAAATTAAGATATATGGCGGCTTTATCCGGTCTCAAGTTACCAGGCCTGAAGAACTCAGCTTTGTAAAGATATAAACCCTGAAATGTACAAAAGTGAGAGTAAAAAAGAAATACATCTGTTTATTTGCTGAAACGGAAATGTTTTCCTAGATACCGTGCCAGATAATCTGATTTAAAAAGGTATACTTTTAGCATCTTTTAGGAAATGTATTCTTTTTGCAACGGTTATAGTCATACTTGGTTATTATAACTTCAAAGATCTCATGGCCTTTTTACTTTTTTATGTCACGGTTACCTTTTGCTGTAGATGCTGATGCCGAAAACAAATCTTTAACTAGTAATGATTTTTATTTGAAAACATGCTGTAAGCTGGGTTCATTTCGCTCTAATGATTTCCGATGATGGCCCTTCATAAGGCTGACATACCCTCTTGTAAGCCGGTTGGACACGAATTTCCTTTTCTATAAATGCAATATTTTCCACTTGGCCAAGGAATCCGTTTTCCTGCTGTTTCTTTGTGAATACAGAATTCCTGTCGTATACCATGTGGTGTCACTCTTCCCGAAAAATGACTTCCGTTTGTTTTTGTGTTCGTATTTTCGACATTTTCTGAGTCTTGATATCTGAAACCTTCCAGCCACTCTTTACTAGGGCAGCCTGACTTTGGTTTAGGAAGGCCGTAGCTCCCTGATGGCCAAGTATTTTTTACTACCAAGGCAGCTAGGAAGAAAAAAAGTACTTATGTTTGGTGGTGATATGCCGACATTTCATTTGATAACTTAAAGAGATATGTAATTATGTAAATCCTTTTTTATGTAAGGAATGCATGCACGACGCGTAGATTAAGTGTTTCCAAGAGATCAGTTTATAACCTGTTGGTGTTTCGTATTGCCAAATGTCATTCTATTGCCTTGTATTGCCAATCTCAATTCAAATTCATATCAATGACCACGGGAGTTAAGTATTTATTCAGATGGAAAGCTGCAAGCCAATTCAAGAGATATTGGGTCACGGGGTTGACTTTAGTACCAAAGTGTAAGCCACACACTCGCCTTTCTTTAAGTATACTTATATAATCACTTCTCCGAACTACTGCTTTAGAGATAAATTGAATGAAAGCGTCTGGTTCAAAGCTTAAAAATGAAACCTTGCAAGGGAAGAAGAAACAAAATAGTGGAAAGGGAACTAACCACGACGCTGGTGTTGGTTTGTTCTTCGTTTTAGTTTAGGCCAAGTTCTGTTTGTCAAGCCTTGTATGGATAAAGAATCCTCTTGTACTGATAGTCCGTTAAGGTCACCACTCTGCACTAAGTTGAACAGATTGTAAACACTGCCTCTAGCTTTTGACTGATTGTTAAAAGACATCTCAAAATCTGCTGCAAGGTTTCCTCGTATTGTGGATCTTTTATTTGCCTCATGTTCCCTAGGTGTGGTACAAAAAGTCAGAATTTTTCGTTATACATAATGAAGCTCGCTCTAAAAGCCTTTGAAATAAAAGGAAAAAAAACATTTGCGATTGCGACAACGAAAGTTGCTAGGCTTTATTACAGAAAATAAAGTGGTAACTCAGGAAAAACAGTTTCTCACCTTAATTGAGTCACTCTGATGTATTCGAAGTTAGAATCATTTTTGAAAGCTTCTCCTATCTTTGTAAGGAATGAAAAAGCGTAAAAAAACCTCGTCGTTGTCGTAACTAACAAAGTACCCTTTTTTGGTTCTAAAGACAACGTTCAAATCTTTGAGTGCTGGCCGTATGGCAGAACTCACAATGAATCTGAAATTATCTCAGGTTTGCAAGGCTTAATTTATGAAGTGAATTCAAACAGAAAAGGTAATTTTGTTGTCCACAACTTACCGAATGCTCTATGTTGTTAACCATCACGTGATACTGAGAACTTCTGGGCGATGCTCGCAGATCTTTCCATCTCTGTTTGAATCTCAACGATCCGAAGTACATTTTACCTATATGTAAAAAAAGATGAATGGAAAAAAGATATCTGTACGTAATTAACTTCAATTACGATGTCTGCATAATGATACATTTTTGGAATTAAAAAAAACCTTTCGAAGCTTTCACTAACGTATTCATAATTTTACGAAAGTTGCAAGTCTCTTTATCATTAAACTTAAAAGCCCTACCCTCCTCTGTTACAGAATTGTTAAAGATCCATACCTCCCAAAACAAACAAGTTGCTTAATAGTAGTAAGAAGCCAAGCATGAAATATATCCTCATGTCCCTCAGAAAGGCGCATCATGGCGCCGGCAGGTCCTCCAGAGGAAAGAAATAACTAACGAGGGAAACAAAACGTTTGGGTTACATTTGCTGAGTATATAACATTTTAGGGACCAGTCATTATTTATCTTCTGGGGAGGGGTAGGAGAATTTTTGCTGTGTCACAAAACAATTAACTTGATCCCGCCTAAGGCTCTGTGGTATTCTAATATCCTCCCTATTTACAGTCAATCTTTTATCGTCCCCACTTTATACTCTGTTAGCGACAACTGATTCCTCCTTCAGTTCCAGCTTCCCCTCCCCCTAATAAATAGGGACCTTAAGAAACCACGACGGCGACGGCAACGAGGACGTGGAAAAACAAGAGATCTAATTGGCAGAACAATAGCTCAGCACGTGCGTTTTGAAACTTTGTACATTTCTTAGCCGTCCTATACAAAACAACAACGTGAAATCGCCCAAATTTGCGTCGTCTGCGAACCGAAACCGCGACGGCAAATTATTTTCATTTCCATTTGGAACTCAACGGCTATTTTATACGTCCTGCTGAAGTTGAGCTGTGGCGCTGTATGAGACAGTAAGCTCCTGTAGCCATTTTTGAAATTCTAACTAAGAGTAGAAATTCATTTTTTAATCGAAGTCTTCCTTGCCGTCGCCGTCGTGGTTTCTTAAAGTCCCTAATAACACTGGTCTTCTGTTTCAGAACTGACTCTGCATTTTGATACAGAGATCTTTACCTTTGGTTATCTATGGAAAGAGGTATGGCTAAAAAGGGTCAGGTGAGCATTGGGGAATATCAGTTTCTCGTTCTTCAGTGGTGAAGTACCATGTGCTGTTATATCTGGTCGACAGAAAAATGCCAATTTGGCAAACTGGGAAAGGGAAATAAATACACCTTAATGATACCAATGCCGAATACTGACCCCGTCAGGCTGTTGTGCCCTATTGTAACTTGGTCGTTTGGTAGATTGAAAAGGGATCTGATCAGAAAAGAAATAAGTTAAGTATGGAATTTTTTCTGAAATACATAAAAAAATTGGCCTGAAGCCGGTGATTATATGCTCAGCTACGTTATTGCTTTTGTAGTGAGCTTTAATGAAATTATTCTTACCATTCATTGGTAAACTATATGGTTTGGTTCTGGGATGCACTCCTGAATAGAGCTAACGAACCATGACCACAGTTACCGTAAACATATATCTCCATGGCCGAGTTAACAGAATAAATCAACGAAGTTAGATTTTAATTTTGTAACCCTAAGCTTACTATGGTGAACGACACGAGAAAACATAAGACACAAGGAAACATAAATAAGAAGAATAAATCTCTTGAAAATACAGAGCATAACATTCAAAAGTGACCCAACAGCAATAGGAATGACATTGCTGAATATTTACAACCAGGCAGACACTTAGCACCTTCAATAGGAGGTTAATTTTCGAATTTCACTTTCTTACCTTTTAAAGGGATTTGGCTATCGTCAATTCGTTGATGTTGATTCCTCAGAGCCTTTCAGTCTTGATATAGATTCACTGAACAGTCCTATCAAATAGACAAAACACACGGCATTATTGGAACTAGAGAAAGGCTAGTTCAAATGGAAGCGGTCGATACCGATATTGTTAATTATAAACGAATGTGAATTCTGTGGGTATTGCATGGTCTAATACATCCTTGGTGCTGCATTGACAAAGTCAAGCAGGTCTTTAAACAGCGGCAAACAAAAAATTTCAACAAGTTAATTTGAAGGTTCTTATTTTCGCAATCTAATCTGTTAAGTAAATTAAGTCCGAGGGTTATCTTGCACTGCTAAAGTTTTCAGTGAAATTTAGTGACAACCAAAAATTTACTGACAAACACACACACACACAAATAAGCAAAAGGGAACAAGACAAACTAATGTTGATGTAACCGCTTTGGCGCGTACTTCGCGAGAATTTAACTCAAGCGTGCTTTGTCCACTTCAAGAAAAACAACTAAGGGCGTTATCCGCAGAAAATGTTTGGTTAAAAGTACGTCAGATCTTGTAGCTTTGATTTGTCTTAGAAGAAGGGAACATGATATTTTGTTCAGGGAGAAAGCCTATCTAAAGACAGATTAGATTCGTTTACTCACCTGGCTTGTAAGCCGCTGGATACCGCTAAGACGAATTTACAACTAAACTTCTATCGTAGCGTACAAACAGGCAGGTTTGGCTGGTTATTTGAATCTTTCCCTGTTTGCTACTTGTTTGAAAACGTACATCGCTATGGAGAACTTTGATTCACGCGGTACAATTTATAAGATTACTCACAAGCACATGAAAGTCGAAGCTAGATAGTTTCTGATATAATTGGAATTAGAAAAAAACTTTTCAAAGAAAAAGAAAACCCAATCCCCTAATGCCCACGAGCCTACATACTAGCGACATAAAATTCATGTTATTCTTTCTTTTTTTTCGTGAAAGAACCTTCGATGGCCAAACACAAAATAACAGCACCACACCGGTCTACAGGAGTGAACGCAAACTGGAAGCAAAATAATTGAAATTACTAATTTCAATTGCTTAAGGTGAGGAGCCTTAAGCGACTCATGCTACCAAACATCCCACTATTAACGACAAACGCCCTTTCTACAGGTTTGAGGTTCTGTTTAAATTACGTGAAAACAAAAGAAAGATTTGATGCATTTGAAAGAAGTTTTAAACAGTTTCCTCGTGAAAAATTTACAAAGCCCATAACACTCACTAATCATAGATGCCCTGTAGTTAAACGTGAAAAAGGTAAGAATATGTCACGAGCTAAAAAAATATGTCAAGAGATAAGAAAGAAATGTGTCAATGAGACAGATGATTTTGCATTTAATCTTGAACTGTCTCCCCTAATAGCTAATGACAACCTGTGATGTGACACGATTTGGAGCTTCATTTACTCTGGAGCTTTGGAACCTCAAGTGTTTCACTCGAAAAAATTCAGCAACGTTTTTAAAGAGAATTAATCAACATATAGGTTTCCTTCCAGCATAGAGGGTCGAAAAACAACTTCACCATAAAAACTAGCAGGTGGTGCTCGTAAATTAGCCAAACTAGTCAGTATTTAATTGTTCTTTGGTGTTCTTCTGTGAAAATGTTATGCTTTAGAGATTTCTTTCCCCGCCTATCCACTCAAAAGCAAATGTTCCATCGCCAAAGCCAGTTCATTTAACGACTAGACATCAACGGGTACCAGAGTCCTTTTTTCAGGTGGCAACGTTAGTTCGCACGGTTTCTGATGGAATTTATCAGCAACCTCCTTCAGTCTCAACAATAGGAAGAAAGCAACCAGTTTCTTCAGTTTTATCGTATTCATGGAACAGAGGTCATTTGCGTTAATCAAAATAACCTGCGCAGCCAGAGAAGTTCCTTCTTCATTACAAAGAAAACCAACTTCTGTATTCTCTTGACCTTTTATGACGGAGCTTCATTCTGCTAGTGTCTGTCACTAGTACTGCCAAAACGATTGGATCCTCTTGCTACTGTTTGGTTTTTGACTGTTTTTTTTTTTTTTTTTTGGTTGAATTCAGTTGTCACAAACGAATAAGATTGTGAGAAATCTTGTTAAAGGGGTTGATACTTCACAGCACTCAGATGACGTTACATATTAAATGGTACTGGCTTAAAATGTTTCACGTTTGAGCCAATTAGATTACTGGAATAGAGTTATATTATAGACAAGAAGAAATTCTATGTTAACGGCAATAAGTTGAATTTCGAATAAAAAAAAAGGGAAAACAGAGTGATGACACACAAAGGCCTGCTGCCATCGATGACATCATTCCCTAAAAGTGACCAAGTTAAGATCACAGGCTGTCAGAAAGGGCGAGTAGATGAAAATGTTTGAGGTTAACAAAAACAAATATAACGATGATATAGAGGAAACTGTTATTACCTATTGGTCATGAAATAAGTAATGCTGATACAGCAGTAGAACAATTTACAGAAGTATACCTATGCTGGGGCCCTGATGAAATTGAGTGTACTCGCGATATTGAGTTTGTTAGAAATAGTGACTATAGGTAGTACCATAACAAGGCAACTCGTAGGATTTCCATGCAGTGATTTGTTTTCATTTCCAAGGATGAATGTTTTTTTGAAAGTTGAAAATAAATATGAACACTGCGACTTCTGGATTATGATTGAACAAAATCATTTATTCGACTACAACAGTAGAGAGTTGAAATAAATGTAAGATCTGATGTTGCGAAGCACGTTGCGATGAGGAGAATCATAAATGAAAGAGACCTCTAAGGATACATTCAACTACAAGTTGTCAGGAAATACTGGTGGTTTGCTGTTGTACAGATTCGCCGCAGAATTTGATCTGAAGCGTTTGGAAGCGGAAAAGACGGCGGCGGCAGATCTGAACTCGTTTTGTGCAGTATTAGATAAAGTCTCTCTAGGTGGTGTGAAAACCACTTGTTGCATTTGAGCCCGAGATGTTGTCCTTTTTGGTTGTTGATTTGCAATCAATTGAATACCCCTTCCTTCTTGCTTGGAAGCCTGAAATTTCGGAAAATTTCAATAAACCCAGTTATTATTTAAGAATTAACACCTTAATTGACTCATACAGCGTCTGATGCCATCTGAACTCTACCAACCTGGGGAGCCTGAACTCTCCTTTTCACCGATTTTGAAGCAGCATTACTCTTGATGGATTGAGCTATGAGACACTTGTAAAGATTGGATTGAACAAGGAGAGGATTGTATGAATCACAGACGTCAATCTAAGGGGAAATGTGAAGAGTTAGACTTGTCTTTCCTCGATTGTGCAAAACGAAGAATGGTCACGCGTTTTGAAGATCCGGTCCAGTAGCAATTAAAGAGTTCTCTATTAGCTTAAAAGATCAAAAATTTATCATACTCTGTAGTCTGACCATGGATGGACACTGGGGAATGATGGGTTTCGAAAGGGTTGCAGCTTTTACCACCGCAAGCTCAAGTACATAAATTACCTGGTCTAGACACGAGGCTACAACTGATAGCGCATCGTCACACGGTCCTTCCGCTGACGATTGAACAACACTAGGTAGCATTAACTCCTTGATTGCGATGGACTTTAACAGAAGTGAGTTGTCAGAAGGGAGGAAAATGAAATGTCCGTGAGGAGAGGATGTTACAGCCTGCTGCGGATAGCCTCGCAAAGCCACACGAGGGCCATTTGTCTTGGCTAAAAGGGACAGGCCCTAAATTAGACAAGTGAAAAATGTTTAAATCAGTGAAAACATATTAAACCTTTACCTTACTGGTATGTATGATTGCATATGCAAGGTGTAAACGTCACTGACCCGTTCTTTCAGCACTGAGCACAGGGCATAAAAGTGCTGCTGATTGCTCTCCAGGTCTTCCCAGTCTAATTTCCAGCAAAGCGTTGGTCGAACAATGTATGGCTGTAAATATACAGAATATGCAATACATGATAGTTAAAAATTGTGATGAAAATTTGAACCAGGTCTTTACAACACATTTAATTGAGTCTTACCCTTCTTCATGCAACTCCGGCCTGCACTCCTGCTCTGATTTTACCCTTGGTTGTTTGGATCGACAATTAACTCTGTTTTTCGTTGACTTATAATCTGGAGCTCTTTCGCGACCAATGACTAAGAGCCCTTCGTTGACTGGTTATATTTAACAAATTTATGTTTGACGAGTAGATTGAAGTACGATACTTAAAAGTGACTTGGTAACAACGATACCGTCAAAGACAAAAGCAGAAATCAAGGTCAACTGACCGAGACTGGCGTGAACAGCAAGCAATGTTTTCAGATTAATGTTATTTTAAAAAGTAGAATAGTACAAAGACAACTAGGCTTACCATTCCGAAGAGCTGTTAAGATCAGTGTAAGGTATCCGAAAATAAAGAAAAAACAAGAAAGTTTAGTAGAAAAGGACATAAAATTTTATCAAAAAGACAATAGTTTTAGTTATTAATAATTAGATACCAACTACACTTACCACTGACTCGCAGACAGCCTCTGTCTTAACGAGTTTCATTGCAGTTAAATTGTAAACTGGATAGTTTAGTACATGCGGTTTTGTTATGGCCACACCTTTGCTGTTGATGTTGGCCGATTCTGCGCATACAGTCTGTCGATTCAATTCAGGAAACCATTACATACGTGTATTTCTGATCCTTATTTGTACCTCATTTCTATTCCAAGGGGGTGGACTGTAATACGTAATATAAGGTTGACATAAGTTGATCGGGACTCGTCTTCGGCACCACTGGGATATTGAAACAGGCCATCCCAGACTAATGAACTTGCCTCAATTGTGTATGATGACTCTCCCTCACAGGTTTCAGAACGTGTAGCATCGAAAATGTTAACTTGGTAAAAGAAGTATAGGTACATGTATGATTTCAAGACAGAGAAGCACTTACCAGGTGCGATTGGTAAGGCAGGTGAAAAGGGTCTAATAGGCATTCGTGGAGATCGCACTTCAGAGTAAGACTTGTCTCGGTGACATTATCTTGACTCTGATCGCCTTTAAGGATCCGTAAAAACAAGCAGAATATTTCAGTGCAAATTCGTAGCGTTATTTGAAAAAAAAAGTACAAATTGCCCATAGATATATCATATATCTTTTCAGCTGACCTTCACTGTCCTGAGTAAATGCACCAGGCAGAATTATCCGCAAATGTTCTTGGTCTGTGCTGCCGTCCAGAAGCCAAATCTTGAAAAAGTTTTCAAAACTGAGGACATCTTAAAAGTGTAAGATATGCGAGTTAATTATCAGTCTACGTTATTTAGTTGATAGAAGTGAATTGAAAACTATGAGAGATTATTGCGCACACCAAAATGGAGAACATTTAAATTGATGTATTTTGAGCAAGCATATATTAATTTAAAATATCTCTGAACAGTCATATTCGTGTGTTCTCATTTACGTTTTACAACTTGCGGTCTGTCTGCACTCCTATTCATTATATTGTATTAAAACATAAATTGTCACTTTTTACCTTTCCCAAGGGAAACGACATCTACAAGACTACCATCCAATAATTCGCTTGTGTCACCACTCGGTGAACTGCCACTTTCTTTAAAAATAGACAGCGGCATTAAAACATGACTTAACTGGAAAATAACTGTTAGAGATGAGCTGTTGTTGTTTTTCTTTATAACGATATTTCAAAATGTTTTTTTGAGCCTAGAGTTTCCTTGTCTCATAGGAGAAGATTTTAGAGTTTTATAACTTATCGGGTTCAGCAGAGACTGATTAATGTTTGCTAGTTCCAGACATGTAGTTACACACCGATTCCTTCAGTGATATCATTTTCATTTATAACAACTAGTCTCTTACCGGATGGAGTACCTTCTTTTTTGTTCAATTCTTCTGAACTTTGCACAGTGACAACTTGTATTTTCTTAAAAAAGGAAAACGACGATTATGATATGGTTTGGCGATGTTCCATAAGATGGAGTCTTTATCTTGTTGTCGTTGTTGTTTTCGTAGTTGTTTTTCTAAATATTTATTTCACTGCACTAGTGAAATAAGGTGAAAGTTTATTCAAAGCACTCCTTTGCTCCTTAAGTTAGTAAAATGATTTTCTCATAAAGATAGGGTTTTACGGTCACAAAATGTGCACCAACGCGATAAAGAGTGACTCAAGGTCTTGTCAACCAAAAATGGTTAATACAAAAGTAGTCAAACTAGCATTCCCCTTACAATACTTCATTAGCATGGCATAGCTCACAAGATGGCCCATGGGTTCATTCGTCAAAAAGATATTTAAAGAGATGTAGATATTGCGCATCTGTGGGATGTGACAGTGATGACAATGATGAAAAGGTAAAAATGGCTTGTTGCAGTCATAGAATGCGCACTAAAGCGCCAAGGGTGGAGAAATGTGCGTATTTCATTTTCGTTGCCACCAAACCTTTATGCTTTCAAGCTCAATATCTTTAAGGAACGCCTCGATGTGTCTCACAACAGACGTGGCCGCTCTGCAGGTGAAGAGGGTAATCTCTAGCTGGCAGTTAGAAGTACTCATCTACGAAGGAAGAAAATATACTGTGCTATCACCAATAAAGATACTGAAAAAAGAAATAGGTGGTTGACAAGATCAAGGCGATAAAGGTCATTGGAGTTGGCCATTTTCAGATAAACGCAATTAGAGATAGTCAGATTAAAAGCCACACTGAGCAACAAGGATCTTATAAAGGATCTATAATTCTAACCTTTTTAAGCCTACTCTCAAGTAAATATGATTAGCATATAACTACTTTATAACTGTATGTCCTCACCCGGCCAATACTTTTAATTGATGGCAATGATTTTCTTGTGGGTTCGATAAAAAGCTCGAGTCACAATCAACTGGTAAAAGTCTTACCTTCGAGTGACAGTGGGACAAGGAAACAGTGCCACATTTACGTGTATAATATTTCCCGAATTCTCGAGTCCAAGGTTTCTCAAAGATCCCCGCATCTCCTCCTTAGTTTAAGATTTTTGTTCGGCCCCATAATCTTCGTGCATATCTTATTTTGTTTTCGATTTTTTTATCTAAGAAGGTTTGAACAGTCAGCTTTTCACTCAAGTTATGAGCCACAGACGATGTTCTGAAAATTACAGGTCTGTGCAAATGAGAGGGAATTTATCTAATATTCAATAGCCTCGAGTATATTGACAACAGTTGTCTCCTACCTGTCTCAGACTTTGCGACTGGCGTTTGAACTGCGCAATAGCTTCCTTGAGCCCTTGTAAAATGACGTCTAAAATGAAAAGACAAACATGTAAAAAGTTCACCTACCAATTATGATAAGGATATTTCTGCCCGTTTTATAAGGATGTCGTGTTGAAATTGGGTTTGTCCTGAGGGGGAAACAAAAATAAGAAAAAAGCTTATTTACCTGAAGAAGAGACCCTTGGTGAAACATCCTTTGCAATGTTGTTGAGTTCTTTAAAGGCAGTGTAAAGCTTGGGAAAGTTTCCTCGGACGTGTTGCAAGTAAAACAGGTTCTGAAATTGTACCACACAATAACGCTTTACAGTTTCTTACGAGTTCAATCAAACTACGCAGAAAAACTCGCCGCGTTGAAAAGACGAGTTTCTCTTCATCGTTGTTTTCCTCGGATGGTTCTTGAGGCAGCACCACTAGCCGATAGTGCCTTGAGCCTACATTGAACCTCCAATTTTTCTAAATGGCCTTCCGATCCTGGTAGAGTTCCCAGTTCAAAGCAGCAAGGAGATTAGGTCTTCCTGCCACAGGGTCTACTCCACCGGAGAAACTTGAAGATATGCAAAAGACCAGCGAAAAGTGATGGACTATCGTCTCTTCTGGAAGTAGTAACAACATCCCCTATTCATTTTCTGCTGCACTTCGGAAACCAGAATGAGCTCCAGCACCAATTAACCAACAGACCTTTAATCTAATGTTGTTGTTTGTTCATATCCTCTTTCTTTTCGCTCTGCGCATGCGGGTTCTTTCATATATTTTCATACAATTACAAATTCAATTATTCCATACCTCTGGAGGGCTTGTGAGAGCAATCAGACCAAAGAATGGCGTTCTGCAAGGCCCGCTAAGGTGCGTCACAAGTGAAAAGAAATTCACCAAAGTCTCCTGAAGGTATTCACATGTATCAGCGTCAAATGGTGTACTATAGTCGACTAGTAACACTCGAGCTGGAAAAAGATATGAGTCAAAGAAACTTTAAAGGTACTGTTTGTATGCTCTGTAGATCAAAAATGACTACAGTGGGTAAAGAGTTGCTCAATAAGAGAACCAATTCAGTTTTCTCAAGTTTCTTATTTTTGGTTTAAATGATTGATAAACTTTTCCCCGTCCTCTAACTTCTCTTCCTGTGATAAATGAACTTGTAAACCGGCCATGATGACTTACGCATGCTCTTTCTATCAGCGATTTTGCACTCGCTTTTTACACCGACCAAATCGGTTAGACCACCCCTCCCCCAGGACAATCTTTAATAAAGTTTTCTTTTTTTACCTGATTGTCGTATGAATGCCGTCCGATTTCCTTGCTTTTCCGTTGTTTTATTCATGAGTGCCTGTTAGACGATATTATGCTTGTATCAAAAGGAAAGAAACGTAACATTTTCTACCTCTTTACGAGACACAAAAAAATCGACACAAATTTTAAAACTCTGTAATACCTAAAGTAAGATAATAGAGCGACAGGCTTTCATTTGTGATTACATGTACTAGTATTGTGAATCAAAGCAAGGATATCAACGACATCTTTCAAATTCTTACCTCCTGTTAAACTGCTTCGCTTTGAATTAATCAAACATTTAAAACTTTACGCAAATCGGGCGATAACTTTTTTTGATGCTACAGCGAGATTTTGGCGCGAAAAACTGACGCTGGCTGCCCAAGCTTTCTCATGATCAGAAGTCATTTTCTTCTCACCTAAATCTACCGCTGGTTAGTCAACCGATGGCTCAAGTTGTTCCATGAGTACGCCATTTTGAAAAAATTTTACAGGATTAGTGTTGAGTTTTACTCAATATTTCGTCTAAGATGAGGGACGTCAAAGGATACTTAAGCAGGAAACAAAGTGAAGGGGGAGCTATGGCACCAGATTGGGCCCATCTCGGTGAACTGTACGAGAAAAAGTAAGTTTGCTCGCTTCTGAGTTGTTTAAGATGAAGTGCTTGGTCATTAATGGAGTTCTAGTCTCTCAGACTCAAGCTCGGTGTTGCAATTGTCCTTGGTTATGGTATCGAAGAATTTCTACCACTTCTATATGAAGTTTTAGCGATTCATGGGCACTTAAGCAGGCTTTTGGATTACTTCGATTTAGAGATGCACATTCGTCTCCTTCCAAATGACGGAAATGTCGTAGTCCTGTGCGCATGTTATTCGATTTTTTGTAATCTGATTATTTTTAAAGATACGATAACGCATCAAACTCAATGCTTTTGAACAAAAATTACTTCTTTATTATTGATAATCCTACCTCTATGAGTGCAGCTCAAAGCGATAAGTATTGTGTTTTATTAATTGATAAGCTCGATTTTATTTTGTTGATACCGTAGGAATTTCTAGTCTTTGCAGAATATTTATTTTAAACTGCTAATGAAGAATTATAGGACGATAAGTGATTTATTTTGCTATTTTTTAGGCTATGGCATCAATTGACTTTGAGACTTACTGAGTTTGTCAAGAGTGACTACTTTAACAAATATGGAGGACTTGTAGAGGTAATTGTTCAGTTTGGACTGTCTTCACCTTTAGGCACATTTAAAATACTGAAAATTTGTGATATACATTTTCAGTGTAATATATTTTAGACCCATTTTCCTAAGAAGGACAAAATATGCATGTAGACGGATTTGTTTGGATTTAGTCTTTTATTATGTGTGTAGTTGTCAAGAAGCAAGTACCATAGTCAGCTAAAGTTAAGAAAAAAAAGTAACTGATGAAAATTGTGTCAGTTCATTGTAATGTTGAGAAATTTTTACCTGTTAACCCAGGGGTTTCATTAATGTTTTCAGCAGGAAACTGGTTTTAAAAGGTGGGCATAACTCTTTGAACTGAACATCTTTATCCGAAAAACCTTCCTCTAGATGGTCAAACCAGGTGGGCAAATCCATCCTTGCAGCCAGTCAATTTGCTCAGTGCCTGACCCTTAATGAAACCCCTCTTAACCTCTTAACCTCTTAACTCCCAAGATCTGATTGTCTTTCCTCTAGCTGCTACACCAGAATTTGGTGTTGGATCAAAAAACTTTTCTATCCAAGTTATTACCTGTTTGCTGGATAATTTATGGATTTTACAGGGAGAAGTTATATGTCAATCAATTCTGGGAGTTAAAAGACTAATACCTATGTTAGTCATTGTGTATTTACCTTGAGCTCTCTTTTCTAGATGTATGAAAATTTCCTGGCAGACTTTGAACATAGGTATGACATAAAGTGTACATAATATACAGATAGATAGATAATAATCTTTAGACAGATAGATAATAATCTTTAGACAGGGTGCGTTCTCACAGAAGTGGTTTTCAGAACGGCCCTGTAAGCACCCACCCAACCCACCCCAGGGGAGGACATCCATCACACAGTATACTCGTGCGTGGGAAATTAACGTCTCCTACCCCTAACCCTGCAGGAGACGGGACCTCCATTTATTCGTCCCTATCCTAGAAGACTAGAATATCTAACCATTTCTTGATGTTACAGAAAGGAAGCATATTCTTCTCAATTATTTTAAGACCTTGAGTGTTGGTCCGGCCAGGGACCTGCAACAAAGAACAGCCACTGCTTAACAATATACATGCACATTTCAAAGGCTTCTACTAGAGAGCACCTCTGTGATATGGAAATAATTTTGACAATGATGCTTTCACAGCAGTTACAAAATAACTCCATCTTCAGACTGGAAATAAAGAGTAGATGATGTAATATGATAAAAAAGGCTTCTACTGGAGAGAACCTCTGTAATGTGGAAATAATTTTGACTACAATGCTTTTACAGCAGACCCAAAATAACTCAAACTTCAGATTGGAAATGAAAAGCAGATGATGTAGTAATAATTCTTGTACAGTGTAGTCACTTTTGCTACTGCATAGACCAGAGTTAAAAATTGCTGTTTCATGCAGTCCAGTTCTTATAAGTGGAAGCTTGACTATAATGTAAAAAGTCTGAACATTACAACTTCCATATTTTGTATTACAGAATAAACATGCTTTCACTCATGGAAATTGTGTTATTTGTGATAAAGGAAATAAAAGGTAGGTTGTAAAAGTAGTTGTACCTCTGTGATCTTCAGACATATCTGTAAGTTTAATAGTAAAGAGGCTATGACAAATCACATAAAATTCTATTTTCATGTACAGTTTATCTTTTTTATTTTTGTCAGAACCAGAAACTGCTATTGAGTTTCTAGAGAGGGAGAAGGAAAAGGTTTGTGTGGGTGTATTCATTGTACTCCTTTGCTACTTTAGTTTGATATGCCAAAGCACTTGATATAAGAACACAATCTTGTTGAATTTCAACTGATTTGTAAAAAATGGATGTCTTTAATGCTACTGTCCTGTTTTTAATTTTTTTTTTTTTTGGTTATAGGTTATTTATGCAATTGAACAGAGAAGATTTACATACAAAAATTTATTTAACCTAAAAAATACAAAAGAAAACAAAACAATGTATCTTGCACTACAATACAAAAATGATATTGTATTTGTGCTTTGTTGTCTTCCAAGGACATGGTGATATACAAATGCATGAAAGCAATTGTTAGTCACTTTTGTAAAAGTGCATACGTGACTGTCAGAGGAAAGGTTAATTTTTTTTCAATTTTCAGATTAAAAATGATGTAGAGGCAGAGGTTCTTTGTATGACAGCGATTGGGAATATTAAACTTCAACAGAAAAAAATGGAAGAAACAAAGGTACCCTAGTAGAACTTTTTTTATTGATAGTAAGAGTGTACATGTCACTTTAAGAAAGTACCATAACCTTGTCCCTAAGATATATGACACAGCTGTTAATATGCATTTATTACACAACTCAGGCAGTCAGAGGGCCAATGACTAAAATCAACCAATCAAAATGCTCTATTGCTGGTCCAATATTCTCTAAGTATTGGACCGGGCACTTTCCCAACGGTCCCGAATGATACTGCACTTGTGTCCCTTTGAACTTCAGTCATATAATAAATCTCGTATTAACCAAGCTTGCTCAGAACCGTACTGGAAGAATATCAGCCCCCTGTCTTTTTTGTACGGACCTCAGTCCGTGCTGTCAAGACCTCAGGCCGATATTCTCCAAGTACGGCCCTCGCACTTGGTTAATAAGGTATATTTATTTTTCAAGGCCTTAATTGAACAAGCTAGAGGGATGCTGGAAACTATTGATGGGGTTACTACAGTTCACGGCAGGTTTTATGAACTCTGCAGCAACTATCACAAAGTGAGTGAGAGAAGTTAAAATCAATTGCTATTAAGTGTTGTTTCCTTCCTCTGTTAGCTACACAGGTGCCACGATAATGGCACTTGTGGCTTACCACAGTTAAAGAAGTAACTTTATGGGAATTTTTTGCTGTACTTGTACTTATTCTGTATATCATTCTCCAGTTTTTTTTTATGGTATTATTACTTGAAAATTCAGGAGTATGAAAGTTAAATCAGAACTCTTTTACTGTGCTTTAGGTAACAGTGCTTAGAAGCAAAAACATCACCAGTGTACATTTTCATACAACCATCCCTCAATCATCTCTCTCATGTCATCCTCCATGAACATCTTTCAGGTCTTTTCACATTTCTTTTTAGGTTTGAACTAAAACAAAAAGTTTGACATTAGTTTAAACACTGAACAATTCTTTTTTTACTTTGTGTACTTATGATTTATGAACTATTACCATAGATCACTGGTTCATATAATGACTACTACAGAGATGCACTGCGTTTCTTGGGATGTGTGGAAGTTAGTGCCATGAAAAGTACGTTTCAAGTTTCTCTAACACTGTAGTTACAGCAGATGTATGCAGAGTACATCTTATGTAGAATCTGATACATTGAACAGTATAATGGTTCTGTACAAGAGACGTGTTCCTGTTTATAGGAATGTAAACTATTTGTCTCACAAGATAGTCACTATTATTTGTTGATTGTAATGGTTTAACTGCTATAATTATGTGTACTGCTAGTCTTTGTCATGCACTAAGGTGGAATGAGTGTGTGCTTCTTTGCAACCACACAGAGCATGCAACATATGTGTATGCAATACTAAGCATCTGGATATCATTTGAAACAACAAATTCTCAAAATTAACATAGAAGAAGCATCTGGCAGACACTGAGGAGGATGACTGGAATTGAGCTCTTAGGTTTGAGAAGGTTAATAAATGTAAGTGATTAGACTAATGCTACCAAGTTTACATATTAAATATTGTCTCTTTTTCTGTTACCAGTCGGAGACCAAATTGATAGAGCTTTACACTTGTCCCTTGCTGCCCTACTGGGAAATGATATTTACAACTTTGGAGAGTTGGTAAGTTAAATCCACAATATGAAATAAGTGCACAATGTTGTGAGTTGTCCCCATTACTCAGAATATGTATTTTTTTTTTCAGTGGGAAACTTAGCTTTTTTTATAGTTTTAGGAATATTTTATCGCAATTTTTTATTGTCAAATGTTTTTCTTAATTGCTCCTTCTTCATCAACTTACCAGTTAAGTAAGAAAATTGTTGTTGATGACAAAATACAGTTGACCCTTTAGCAACACCATATGAAGTAGTCACCCTTTATTAAACTGTGGCCAGGTTGTCAGAGTCCCTAATCAATGTAATTTTCACCTCTGTTAAGTGGTCACCTCTATTTAAGCAGTTGCGGTCACTCTTGACTAAGTCCCAACATCCTGTTTGTTTCGTTTTCCACTTGTATTGAATGGTCACTTACAATACAATACAATACAATATTCTTTATTTAATGAAGGTGACGTAATTAACCCAATAAGTTATCTAACTTACCGCCTTCACAACAATACAAACCCACCATCCCACCCCAGGGGAGGACATCCATCACACAGTAATCTCGTGTGTGGGAAATTAACATCTCCTACCCCAACCCTGCAGGAGACGGGACCTCCATTTATTCGTCCCTATCCGAGAAGACTAGAATATCTAACCATTTCTTGAGGTCATAGTAAGGTAGCAAATTCTTCTCAATTATTTTAAGACCTTCAGTGTTGGTCCGGCCGGGGCTCAAACCCTCAACCTCCCGCATAACAGTCCAACGCAGTATCCATTGGGCTAACTGGGCAGTGGTCATAAAGCATAAACACTAAAATAAAACTATCAATAACCTCTCAAGTCAAATTTATTCCTTGTTTAATATCTCCCAGAATCAGTGTGTCAGTACTTTGGGTTCAAATGCCCTCAATGCATTGCAGATTAACTTAAGTTTCTTTTTTGAACTGTTAGGACAAATATTATGCACAAACAGCGGGCAAGTTGTTTGCTTTTAAACCTGGATTTAGTGGTCACCCCACTATTCCTCACAGGTGACCACTTAATACAGGTTTGACCACACATGTAAGAGGAAAAGACACTGCTGCTTAACGGATTGGGTAGCTGACAACACATTTTGTTTTAAAATAATTACCCAACTATTGTGTTTGGATTTGGTAAAAGAAGACTAATTATATTTACTGGGAAATGGAGAGCAAACAATTTTTCATGCAAATGTTTTAAAATTAATTATTTCACTTAACTTGGTTGAGACAGTAAACACTAATTAATACCGGTACACATGTAGGACCTCTGTAACTTGGAACTTAATTACAAAAAATGTGACATTTTTTGCATTATTGGTCACTGAAAATTTTGTTTTTACTTATCATGAACACCAAAATGATACAGGGGTTTTAGCCTGGAATGTTGGCTGAACATTATAATATGAATAATAAATATATGCTTTTCAGCTGGCACATCCAGTATTACAGTCTCTCCATGGAACAGAGCATGGCTGGCTGATAGAGCTTCTCTTTGCTTTTAATAGTGGTGAGTAAAAGCTGTATGGTACTTTATGTTAAAAAAGAATTTAACACAAGTATACAATCATGTATATGTAGTTTTTTACTTTAATTACATTGTAAAGTACTGGCGTACTTCAATGTTAGGTATAACAATAAACTGTGAAGTTACCATGTGGGACTGAATACGAACTGTGTTGTACTATACATGTACAGTACATGTATGACATTTTTAGACCTTTTTTTCAGCACAATTCAAATAAAAATGATATTGAACTTATCACTTATCTCAACCTGACCATCTATCTTTTTGTAGGAGACATAGCACAGTTTGAACTCTTGAAGCGTCACTGGCAACAACAGGTAAAGCCAAATTGTAGAAAAAAGTTCTGTGCAATTGCATCATAGTTTGATCTGATTGAACCTGTGTTTTATTCCTACTGATATTCAAGATACATTTACACCAGTCCTGCCTCTTGCAATACACTTTGTCTCCCTAGTACAGAGAACTTATATGAAAAAGTTACAATGTATGTCCTTGCCTTCAACAGATTTGTTTCTTTTTAAGATTTTTTATTCAAGAATGCTTTATCAACTTTGTAGCATGCCTTTAAATGTATATCAATAATGCACAGTCAATTATTTTCTTCCTTTTCCTAAACAGGCAGATTTGAATGCCAGCTACAAAGCCCTACGACAGAAGATCAGCTTGCTTTGTTTGATGGAGGTCAGTTCTGTTTTCACTTCATGAAACAATCTTTTTCAGTTACCGATGAATTTTGATATCTTCTGCCATTTGGCCTAAATAGCATAGAAGTACATGCAGCAATACTGTGTTTTGTCGTGACAGTCATCTTTCATTATCACAGCTTACGTTCAAAAGGCCTTCCAATGACAGAAACCTCTCATTTGAAATGATAGCAAAAGAAGCACAGCTGCCTCTTGAAGAGGTGAGTAAATGGACAGTTAGGCTGTTAACTGAAAGGCTAAGTGACTGTGTAAGTATCCCCCATCATTTTGGTTCTATTTGAAAGTGTTCCAAAGTTTCTGACTCCCAGCAAGGGACTATTTGACTGATTTCCAAGTGTATCTGTACACTGTAGTTGTATGCAGTTTCCTTCCTTCCTTTTAGACCAGGGTAAACTTGGAATTGAGTTTGTGCCTGGTTCCATGGATTCTCTCCTCTTTGTCCTGTTACCCCAAGTCAGCCCTTGGTCATCTCTGAGAGAGAGGAGATTGAATGCATCAGGGACGAATATTTACATTAATCGTCGACATTTAAGGGATCAGACTTAAATCCTTTTCACTCTCTCTATATCAGGTTGAACTTCTTGTTATGAAAGCATTATCTCTTGGCTTAGTTAAAGGTGAGTGGTATATAATATATCTGTACTTAAAGTCATTGACAATTCTTGTACTTGTAGTCCGTGTAAGAGAGTTCTTTAGATGTAAAGAAATTTAGCTTATAATGAAAGCTTCAATGATATAAACGAAGGAAATGCCAAAACATCTTTTGTCAGTCTTTCGGGTTTATGTCCCTGTCCACCTCGCATTTTGGGGGAAGTTTGACATGTTCACAGAATTTCATCAGTGGGCTGTGTTGTCTTTCATTGGGAGTACACATGGATTGCCACCCCTGTGTTTGAGGAATTATTTTGTTCTAAAGTTTCTCACGTTGATGTCTGAATGTACCTTTAATTTCCACTTAGGGTAAGCATCAAACCTCCGTAGGATTTAGTCATCCGTTAGGGGAAATTATATTTGTTATCAACCATGAGAGACAACTCGAACAAGGTCGATTACCCATTTTTCGTATTTAATAATAAGCTACATGTAGTCCCACTTTTTCTTCTTTGACAAACGATTTGTCATTCGTTACCAGGCTCCATCGATGAGGTTGAACAGATGGTTCACATGACTTGGGTGCAACCAAGGGTTCTGGACCTAGTTCAGGTGAATGAAATAATTTTACTCATATTTAGTGCTAGTGTTTTTCCAATGCTGAAAGGAACCTCCTTAGTTTGGTAACTTTCATCAGCTCATGCGAAATAGATAACATGCCACGAATGAAAAGTAATTGCTCAGTTGGAAACAAGTAGAGTGTTTTCCATAGTAAGTCGCTTGAATGCGGTAGCAACGGCGATCGTGTAGTTTGATCGTTCAGGAGAGTACACACGCAACCCGAAAAAGGTGAAGCTGTAACAATTTCTTTCCTGTAAAATAGATAACAGGCTGGAAGCTTCTTATCGCGTAACAAATTAATCCCAAGGATATGTACCTTAATTAATATGACATATTATTTAGGGTTGTTGTTTTATTTTGTTACAGATTGCCCACATGAGAGATCGGTTATCGGAGTGGTGTGACAAAGTCAAGACTCAAGTCTACTCCGTTGAAGATCAAGGTCCCGAGCTCCTTGTGTAATATAGATCTCTCTGCTTTCGTAATTGTGTCAAATAAAGATTAACAACATTTTAATGGTCATTTGCTGTCAAACTTTATTGTGTATGCAAGTCTTTCGGCGTCGATGGGATGGAAAACAGCGTGCGTGATAACTTCCAAACTTTAGCTACATTGTGTCTCCAGAATTTGAGACCAGGAGGCAAATTTGACACAAGAATCGAACGGTTTTGTAAAGTTTGTGTGTGGGGTTTGAGGGTAAGAGCTGAGAAGACTATTAAGATTAACCTTTATTGAATGGTTGGAGAGACTGATAGTTTTGAGGCTGCTATCGAACGAAATTCACAAATTACCCTATGTTGCTTAATCGAAATATATCCGATTCAAATAACTGTAAATAAGCCTGCGATTGTAAGTAACAACAACAGAGCTCCCAGAGCCACGATGCATTAAGTCAACAGCACGAATTACTGGGGACTAAAACGCGTTTCTGTCCAAATTGAAGAAGACAGGTGCGAACACAGCTGTCGATCCGTGCTGCAGAACTAGAAGAGTGAGACTTCGCACGAAATGATTGCATGTTATGAGCTACCCGGCCAAGGCCGATGGGACTGGGTACCAAGTGGTTGAAATGTTTTGACAGTATTAGGGAATGGTTCGAGATATAACCTTTGCGTCCACAGGTACATTAGGTGAAAAGTGTGTATTGTATATCTGAAACAAGTTATAGGCAGATAAATGTACGTGCGATGGAGAACACGTGTTATTTACATAACCAATGTCTAAATATAGGCCTATTTCCGACGCAATTGTTTTCCAAGATGTCCTTTGAATGCGCGGGTGACTCTAACAAATATTTACAACAGCGGAGATTTTCTCCGTTTCTAATTGCAGGTTTTGAGATAAACATTTTAAGAAAGAGCACGTAACTCCAAAACATCACAGAAGGGTTGTAAGAAAACAATATCGGAGACTCGAACAAAGAAACTGTGGCTTTACCAGGAAATCAATGCAAAAAGGAAAGAGAAAGAAATCAAGTGTGATAGAGAGAAGTGTAAGAACATTTCCTTCAAAGGGAGAAGCCAAGGAGAGAGATCTGTGGCGGAAAGAAGATTAAAAACAGGAAAATCAAAGCAAATTGTAAGTAAGATGGTTGTTGATTTGAAAATACAAAAAATTTTATCTCATGGAATGGTAAAAAAGCCAATTTGAAGATAACCTAACCGAAGACGAGAAAACTCAGCAAATTTCCCCCGAGAAACTGTAGCACTTTGGTTCACAACCGTAGCTTATAGCACGATTGAAGAGTTTTATCTTTCAGGGGTTGTTCTAACGCTATTTTATTCATACATTTACCTACTAGCGTTAGTTTGATCTAATTACGCGAAACACAACCAAAGGGTACGAAAGATGTAAGCCTGGGATACATTTGAAAATATAAGGGTGGAATAAAAAATGTACCTCGTCCCTTAGTGGATATTCTGAGAAAGGTAATTATGCGAATTTAATCAAAATAAACCATTTTTTAAATGTTGATGGTTTCCAACACATTGCGCAGAATCACGAACTAAGGGCGCTTTCCATTGGCTGTGACTGATCGTTCAAATTGGTGTCACTTTTGATATTTTACCCCGATTTTAGTAAAAATTCATGAGAACTGGAACTACAATTTGGAATTGGCTGACTTTTTCTGTTAGTCTTGATAAAGAACGGGGTTATGTCATTGACTAAACCGGTCCGGTCAGCCAGTTCCAACCATGAGGAAACTCCTTAAGACATGTTTGACTATTTCCAGGAACATATTAGTGTTCACTGCGGTAGTGTTTTTTTTTTTTTTTTTTTTTATCATTATTTTCAAATCGTCCATTTCGCCTTTGTGATAGACAAGGCCTAGTTGTATAAAGGGTGGTGACGCTATCCCACGGAGAAATCCCTATCCGGCGGATAAGTGATAGCAGAACGTATAGCCGCATCATGCACCGGGTAGAGTTTTATCCAGTGTATAGCGTTATCCAACCTTTAAACAACTGGTGTCAGACGCTTATCCTTCCAATTGGAATGAATCCAATATACTTTGTTATTTATCGGCTTTACATTTGATTGTAATCAGTGATTTTCTAAAAGAGAAAACAACCATTCGGTGCTGCTAATGGGAATGTTCTGTTGAGGAAGAGATTTTAGAACATAGCTAGCACAACCGCGCAATGAAATTCAATATTTGTAAGCGTGCTCAAAATCCCGATAGTGCACACTGACAGCGTCAGCGAATCGCTTCGCCAGAAATTTTTTTTTCGCGCGAGCGGCCGATTGTTAGCGCGGGAAAAATAATCTATTTTGCGACAGTAATGGATACAAACAGAAACACGGCCTACTAGTCCGAAAACGAAAACAATGTTTCGACCTTTTCCCTTGGGCTAGAGTTCTTAAATGAGGCAGAAAAAGAGAAAAACAAAGGAAAAGGAGACTCGGCATCAGCGCCGTCACGATTCGCTTTAACTGATATTGTTGTCCATTTTTCCCGTCGGATTTGATGCACAATTCTACCGGCTATGTTCTAAAACAATTGGTTCATGCTTTCAGCTGTGCACTATCGAGTTATGGAGCACATGGGAAGTTTGGAGAGCACTCAAGAAGCTAGAGTTGCCCTCGGCTATCGCCTCGGGCAACTCTTACGCTTCTTTCGTGCTCTCCAAACTTCCCGCGTGCTCCATAACTCGATAGTGCACGCTAAAGCATGAACCAATTGTTAAATATAGTTTTTCCAATCGTCTAGAGCGCTTATCAGTCGGTGTCTAGTCCAATCCTCTATAAAGGATTTGAGAATATGTGTATTGATGACAAGTGGGTAAGGGAACAGATGAACTACTGGTGAAAACAACTGTGGAAAAAAGGGAACCCGTCGGCAAATGGGTCTGAAGTACACCTACTTTAATAAAACTCTAGACCAGGCTCCGGTTGTTCAAAGGGCGGATAACGCTATCCAACGGATAAATCGCTATCCAGCGGATAAGTGTTACCAAAACGCACTGCGCTATCCACCGGATAGAGATTTATCCAGTGTATAGCGTTGTCCATCCTTTGAACAACCGGGGCCAGGTGATTGATGTGCTGTTGTTGTTCTTTTTCCAGCGATGTAGCTTCTCGATCCCATAATGCACTTGTCGATTTGGTGCTCGGTTACAGTTGTTCTTCTTTTGTTTCTTGCAGTACACTATGGGGATGGTAAGTTACATCTTTTGATTTGATTTTTGGTTTGCTGTCCTCAGCTATCAATTCATTTTAAACACTACTTGATTATATAACGAATTTATTTCATCCTCAGGCAAATCGGGAGCCATTCAAGAAAAAGATTTGCCCGATGGTGAAGAGGAGAAGGAGTCTCAAAGGGTGAGGACTTGTTTTGGTGTCATCATATTTACTAAACCCGCACGTGAAATTAAAAGGTTTTTGTCTTCTCTTACTCAGTTTTTTTCATTACTTAGGAAACGGAAAAAGACAAATTTTCAACAGAAAAAGATCTTCATTGTAGAGCGCATCTCAATAGCCTCGATGCTGCATCGTGACCAGCTATCTAAATCTGTTCACTCATTAAACCTTTAGTTAAAAGCCACCCTGAAAAAAGGCAGTGTTATAAGCGATGAATAACATGTTTGCCTCATTTGTTTGTTCCCAGTCGGAAATCCCGCGACATCACCGCAGCCGTGAGGCTCACAGCCGTCATAACAGGAGGGCCGAGCGTGGTCGTTACCGTTCCGTCTTAGCCGTTGGCGTTGGCTGCGCAGTGGCAGGCGGCTGGATTTGCTTGGCGACTGTGGTTTATGTTGTGCGTTATCTTCGCGCCAAAAAGGATGCGGCTGCACGTGACTCCCCTGATGACTTGCTGTGATTGGTCATTGAAGACAATTTATCATTGAATGATTCATTTGATGGAATGTAATGGAGAATTAACGTAATTTAATGGAAATGATGTATCATTCCATGGTGTCCGTGAGGTAATTAACTCAAAAGGGCTTGAAGATTAAATTACTCATAGCCCTTAATTTTTTTCTTATTTTTTCGGCTTCGATGTAAAGTGTGCTGGTGTCCTTAAAAGCAAAAAAGGTGGTGAGGTGGTGAGGTGGTGAAGTTGTCCAATATCGGAAAAACTCGCTTCACAGTCCGTAATAATACTATACTTTGATTATATTTCGATGGAATAGCTGTATAACGATAACGATATTTCGTATGATTTAAAATTCATAAATCATTCAAATGTCACAGATGACATGGTTTGTCCATTATGTGTTGATTTTAAATGATGTTAATGATTCTAAAATACTTAAGCTTGGAGGTGTTTTTATTTTGTCACAGATGTATTCATGTTATATATGGGTGTTAATTTGATCGAAAATTTCTATATTATATTAATATAATTAAATAGAGATTTAGTAATTGAAGGTGAAAACAGTAGTATAAATGTGAACCGTTACGCTGTTTCGTTTATAATTAGCTAAACTTTGTAGTAAGAGGAAATGAGACGTTGCAGATCAAACTAAAATGGAACTGCAGAACTTTCGTGCGAAATGATCACAAAAATCTCAAGACAAATAAAAAACAATTCAGAATTGTATATTTGTAGTTGTGCGAGATCGTACGTTTATAAATGAATGGAGAAATAAACATAATAGGAAAAAGTAAAATTTACCTAATCCTCCCTTACGACTGTGTAGTATTCTAGTGAGGCTCGCCTTCTCCCCTTTACAGTCACGTGTTTATACTCTGTTAGCGACGACTGTGGTTACCCCCTCCGTTCCTATTGAAGACCATGTGATCGCCCTCCCCCCACCCAAAAAAAACCTCTGAACCCCCCTCCGGGGATTAATATAGACCCTGAAGGACCAAGTTAAAGGATTGAGGTAGTATTTTACTCAAGACTTGTAGCCTGCTGTGCAGACCCGTCCTCTTCCCTTTGACTAAGAAAGAAGGGTGTATACATGATTATCGCATGACATGTTATTCAAGTAGGTAATGAATGAATGAATGAATGAATGAATCTTTATTAAGTCATAAGATAAATAATCACATATCCTATGTTACAACATTAAAAGAAGGTATATATATAAATTACAGAGAAAATCGAGATAAAAATTATAAGAATAGATTATGTTTAAAAATTAAGCGATTGACAAACGTGTTTTTGAACCTATCAGTGTTTATTTTTGGATGGTGACTTGTCTCTTTCCTCAGATTGTACTTGGTTGATTTCTTTTTTGGCATTATAGCTCTTAAAGGGTGTATTGTATTATTAAAAACATTCTTGAAGATACGTGTGTCCTGTTGATCTAACAATTCATAAACATTAATGTGGTCGGATGTATACTTGCGCTTATAACATCGATCTAAGAAACATTGGATTGTTGTTAATTCGGAATTTACAGCGCCAAATACGGACAGCCCGTATAATATATTTGGTAGAACCAGATTTAGAAACAGATGGTCTACTTCGGCCTGATTGTACCCTCCTTTCCTTAAAGTTCTTAAAATGAACAGGCACTTGTTTGCTTTGATTAGTTTTTCCCGAATATGTGTTATAAACCTACTATCTTCCTGAAATGTTACCCCTAAAATAGTAAGCTCTTTTGTCTGTGGTATTCCAGACACAATCGGAAACTCTATTGTACAACCTTTCTTGCGGAAAATGATTTCCTTGCACTTAGATGGATTGCTACACATACCATTACTTCTAGACCACTGGGAAAACTGATTAATCAGTGCGATAGAATTGTCATTATCACCTATCACAGGCGAGATAATGGTTGTATCTTCTGCATATTTTACCAGCACGCTCTTATTGTCCAAGTGTATCTCTAAATCACTGAGAAAGACATTGAACAAGTGTGGCCCGCTGACACTTCCTTGGGTGGTACCTTTGTTGACCCTTTTCCATTTACCAATAAACCCATTTCTAATGACTCTCTGCTACCTGTCTTCCAAAAAGCTTAGATACCAGTTAACTATAAAAGGATTTAGGGGGAGTTGCTTCAATTTGTGTGAGAGGAGATCGTGTTTCACACTATCAAAAGCCTTGCTGAAATCCATAGCGAATAGGCGTACCGCTTTGCACTCTGGGATATCAAGATATTGATTGACAGTATGTTGGATAGTCAGTAGAGCATTGGTACAGCTCCCTCCCTCTATGTATGCAAACTGTGAGATCCCAGAATGTTCATCGAAGGTCTCCCTTGCGTGTATTCCTAGGACAGCTTTCTCAAAGCACCTTGCGATGACAGGTGTCACATTTATTCCGCGGAAGTCTGATATTCCCTTAGGTAGATCAACCTTCGGCAAGGGGTTCAGGTCTGACTTTTTCCAAGAGACAGGCCAGGCTTGTGTTCTAAGAGACAGATTCCAAATCCTGGTGATAACTGGAACGAATAGCTCGGCGTGGTCTTTCCGTATAGTATACGGTATGCCATCTGGTCCGGTTGCTGTTTTCTTTATACGCATAAGAGAATTCAGGACTTGTCGCTCTGAGATTTCTGGGACTTCCTGATCTTCACTAATCTCCAGAGGTGTTGGCTTTATGTAGGCGTGGTCAGTACATAGGTCACCAAAGTAGTCATTTAACGCGTTGAGTTCGTAGTGGCCAAGAGATAGAGAAATCACCGGCTTGCGGCGCTGAGATGTTTTATCCACTTTTTTTCCACCAATCCCGAGTTCCAATAGAGGCGATGAAGTCCCTTCTGTTTCCGAAAATCACTTGAGAGATCCTTTTATTCATAACTTTAAGACGGTCTTGATTACTGAGTGATATGCGTGACGTGGCTCGTATCATCGATCGAACGAGCGGAGTCATCCAGCCCGGGTCTCTTGATGACATGCGCACCGTTTTCAGAGGCATGCAGCTATTCAGGTGCCCTAGGATGGTATTTTCGAGCCTACCAACCACTTCATCGACATCAGTTTCCTCTATCACATCATCCCAGTTTTCCTTCGCTAACGCGATATACAGATCACGCTTTCTATGAGCCCTTTGGTCACGCACGTATACTTTACGGCGGATAGGTGGAAGCTTTATACCGGGTGGTAAAATAACTCCCATGTGATCCGTCTTGGAGAGCATGTGAAAGGGATAGCACTTTGAAAAGAGATCCGTGCGGTTCGTGAAACAATTGTCCAAACAAGAATTCCCTCTGGTGGGGAAATTAACCAGAGCATTCCAACCAGACATTTCTTCGAAGCGTTTGATATCCAGTTTGTTGACATCGCCACCGCACAACACAACTGTTTGTGGATGTTTGTCTAGTACATTATCCACGGTATTTACAAGATGATTCATTAGATCGATCTCTGCATAATTAAATTTTGGAGGATGATAAACTCCACATATTACAAATCGATGTCCCTTGGGAAGTCGCAGAGTTATACAAATTAATTCATAAAGACTAGAGCGGTAAACATCCTCTACTGCAAGATTGTTCCTGATGTATATAGCAATCCCACCCTTATTGCGCATATCTCTGCCATTCCAATTTCTGTCTCTACGAAAGATGGAATAGTTCTCAATATTTACAATCGCATCCGGTTGTGCCGGTTTGAGGTGTGTTTCCGATACGACACAAACATCAATATCTTTAGATCGTAAGTCAGCCTCAAGTCCAACCACCGCACGCACTCTGTTCTTAGTTTTTGAGAGACTGCAAATATTGATGAACATACACTTGGGAACGGCAAACTTCGAGCAATCGGTAGATGATTTAGTAGGCTCCCGAGGAATAGCTGTAAGATATCTGTTCTTAGCGGGATCTTGGATGCGATAAGGTCTAGCAAACCGCCGGGTTTTAACAACTTCAATGGGTCGACATCTGTCGGAGTGTTGCGATGCAGAGATATTTTTAGTAATTTTCCCCAATCTTCGTAATCCCGGACCTCTGTATTTCAGAATTCCCAGGAATTTAAGGGTATCGAAAACATGAGGCGCAGGTCGGCCCGCCGAACGTCTCAGCGAAAGTAGCCTGTCACGATTGTGAGAGCAATGGATTCTGACTGACCCAATTGCAGGTTGACAAGCAGAGTCCGAGGAGTTGGAGCTCTGTTTTCGTTTACCGTGGTCATTATCCACTTCTTCAGGTCCAGGATGTGGATGGACATCCATATTAACAGTAATGTCGAGCACAACAAACTTCTCAGGGGCGGCCAGGAAAACCATGCCTCGACTGTCCCATTTCACCATAGCCTTTCTTACCCGGAGATTTCGAGACCGGGATACTCTCAGCTCAAATCTAGCCATCCAACTAATGCATCTTGATGTTAAAGATTGATTTCGATAAGCTCTTTCGACTGTTATCATAGTTATAAAGGTAAATATATAGAAAACTGCAATAGCTCTAAAGAGCGTGGCAGCCATATTGGCATGCATATGATAAAAAAAAAAAGGTAAGCCAAGTTAAGATTTTTTTAGGAATAATATTTTCCATTACGGTTTAGTCGATGTTCTTAAAAAACTCGTCGTCCCCCCCCCCCCCCCCCCACTACCCTGTAGTTCCTAAACCGATAAATGCGAAAGGCAACGCCAATTGGCAATCAGGCCAATTGCCTTTTTCTTGGGGTTACAGGGATAAGAAGCTTGAATGAATCTACTTTGAGTTTCCAATTCCAAAGCTTCCCTCGCACAAGTACGAAATTCTCCCTCAGTAGAGGTTTAAATCTGGGTCCAACCCTGTTACAGAGCGCGGAACGGAGAGTTTAGGGACTGGAATATGATTTCTTTTGCTCTGATTGGCTGTTGTGATAATTCATCGTTTTTTAAATAAAAAAATTTCCCTTCATGGCCACAAAGTTGCCATGTCAATACCGTGGAAAAAAAATTGCAACAATCCAAACGGATGACCAAAACAGCCAAGATATTGCACAAAAGTGTTGACTCTTTGAACATCCCCTTATTTTGACGAACACCTGTTACCATAGAGATCAGAAGTGTTACCTTGCAACATTATCTACATCAGTCCTTGGCTCAGATGAAGTTTTACAGAGCCCGGGAACAAATCAGACAGTACGCCCGAATAGACGCTAACTTAATACATACGTAACGGCTGTCCGCAACACTGAATTAGTTCACCCAAGACAGTAATTGCTCCTTCTACAAGAGGCAATATTGCATACACGATTACTGTGACATGTCACCGATGGAACAATGCTACTGTCATAATATACCCGTCGTCACTGACAGGTACTATTAAACCCTTACTACAACGCATGCGCCAGCTTCGATTCATAAGTAATGGTCTCTAGGGAGAAGAGTGACTTCATCTTCGACTGACACTCCAGATACTGCAGTTTTCTTCGGTAAGTAAATGCGGGTTGGGCTCGTTTTGTTTTTCGATTTTTGACTAATTTTGAAGCATCGCTCTTCAAAACATGCAAAATTTATCCTGGGAACAAGAAAATTGTTGTCAACAAAAGCAAGTGGTTTATTTTGAGTGACATTTTAGAGCTGGACTGTCCGAAAGGAAATTCCAAACCTCATCATAGATTCATAGATATTTGAGACATACCACATAGCTTTTAACTAAGAAAAGAGAAATAGACAGAAAATTGTATTGATATCCAACAAACTCTGATATGAAAGGGGTTTTGACATTGACAAGAACAGCGCTAGTTCAGATGTTGTTCTGGTGCCACATTCATGGTTTGTTGTACAACTACACGCCAAGTTGTGGATGTTGGAGTGCTTAGTGCTCTTTGATCACTTTTTTTTTTTTTTTTTTTTGATGTTTTAAAAGTCTTACTCAGATAACAATTATGAGACATCTGAATTTTTAACAGCTTTTTAAAAGCCTTTTAAAAACGTATATATCCTTTCCGGAGTGCTGATCACAAACATCTCTCAGGGAATCTTAAAACAGAGTTAATTGACCTGTATAAGGTGGCGTAAAATGAGACTCCAATGTGATCCGTTACTAAGTTTCTTTCTTTGACCAGTGCTGCATCTTTAACGACCACATAAAGGTCGTTTCACTACCGAGCGTGACAAATTAAACTTTTTGAAGCATTGCAATCGTGGATGAACTGATTTGCTCTACTAATACGCCTTTGCCTGTCCGAGAAAATTCGCGAAAAGTATAGCTCACGAACCTAATCGCCTATCGCTGCCTAAACTTTTCCCAGTTTCCCAAGTGTAGCGTGGAACTACTAAGAGTATTTCTACTCCTTGTGCACAGAAAAGTAGGTAGGTCATTTTATGTGCCCCCATCCCCCTTTTCTCCCTCTCGTAATTTTTCAAGCCTCACTGGAAGTTTTCTGGTACTTATTTATGTTGATGGAAGGCTAGGAATAATGGTCACGTGAAATACAAAACGATGATCCGGTAGGGACCCTACTTTTCCACCGGAAGACCAAAGTGTCAACCTTGATAAAGACAACGCAACTTGCAACACGAATGTCAGAATTTTCACAATGGAATATCTCTCTGAATGGTTTCATGTACCAAAAATGATCTCTTGCATGTACTTAAAAACATTGCTGAAATTTCTGATAGATTTAAATATTGTGAGGATGGCTACAACAATACTATAAATCAGCAAGTTGCGTTTACGAACAGTTGTACATTTTTTGGAAGTGAAGAACAGGCATAAGTGAAAATAATAGCATCGTCATGTTGAGGATAATTTGAAATGCATCTTGTCTCTTTCCAGAAGTTAAGTTACCGGGTGGAAATACTTTTCTTAAAACAGTTCAACAAGAACAAAGAGATTTCAGCGGCCTTGTAACCAGCACGGTTCAAAATCTATGAGATCAAGAAGGGGGCTGGAGAGAGTTGGCAATCGGAAGGAGAGAGACTGTACTAATCATTGTGCGCAGAACATGGCTGACCAATCTGGTTTATCAGTTGTGAAGATGTTCAAATTTTTCCGATCTTCTTTCTTTTTTTGAACGATAGGTGGGAAAAATCGAAGATATGGAGTGTGCTTTTAATCTTGTGTTCCTGTTTCTGCTTTCCCTTTGGAGTATAGCAGGTGAGATAAAGAGACAAATTGTTGTGACTTTATTTTCTCTTTGTAATGGAGCAACAGATTATACCCCAGGCAAGCTTGCACTAAGCTGATTTGACCTGTCTAACATCTTGTTCATCTCGATCGCGGTATATCTATAAATTCTTTCTTTTGGTATCCTTTTTTAAAACTCTGAAAATAGTTTTTTACATTGACGTTTTATCGTAACATTTTGTGTTTCATTTCTCAGTCAAATTATTCCTCACTAAATGACAAAACTTATACTTCATGTTATGATGAAGATAATTTTTTCAATGTATCATGGAAATGATGGCTAACCTGGCTTATGATTATAAGATGTTCTGCCGCTAATTTTAACTTTGATTCTCCTTAATAAAAGCGATACATTTCTAGCATTTCAGCGTTCGAGAACTAAGCCTTATTCCATCACTCTCTCTGTTCATTACACTGATTTCCGTGTGAAAGTCCAGTAATGGTGTGTGATCACTTTTAGTATAATTTCAGAGCTGAGCAAAGAGTTTCCAGCGATCTGATTGGTCGAGCGGTTCCTTATATGACGCTATATAAACTGCTCCACGCGGTTTATATAAAATGTTAAAATAAAATGTTAATAAATGTTACTAAAATGTTATGAGTTTAGAAATTTCTCTACTAAAACAATTATTCGCCTCAGGTTCGGTGAATATTGTCGAATAATTCCCTCGACTTCGTCTCAGGGATTATTCGATGATATTCACCTCGCCTTCGGCGAATAATTGTTAAATATTGACCTAAACATACTTGCATTTATCATCCATTTAATTTTTAGACGCAAAACTCGAATTGATCTCATCTGATAAGACACCATGTAGGAAAAGTTCAGTGAATTACAATGTGACCCTCAGTAAGGGTGCTAAGGCTGGAAAGTACTACAAGATGATAGGGATTAAAGAGATGGACCGATGCGTCAAACACTGTTGTGGATCGAAGAGATGCGACGTTGCTTTTATGGTGAACAAAAATTGTTATTTAGTCAAGTGTCACAATTCCGACTCATGTGACCTCAAGAAGTCTGATAATTCTAAATTTGACACGATGCTGTCAGTGGTGTCCAAATCAAAATTAAAGGAAGCTAAAGGTAAGTAGGCTTCCACCTTTTCAATGCAAACGCTTTCCAAAAGAGGTTGAGTTAGCCTTACAAGTAGGATGCTAAAGTAACGATAGTGATGAGTGATTATGACGACAATAATGACAATGATAATGACGATGATAGCATCAACGGTACAAATATGTATATGCGTTATTTTTTTTTTTAAAAAAAGCTTCCAAAATATTTTATCATAAGTATAAAAAATGTGTTAAATTGTGGCTAAGGGAAAATTTACTGCAGGGCAGTGGAAGGTACTAATGACTCTAGGCCTGTCCTTTTCAGTTTCCTTTAATCTCTGTTCTCCGATACAATCAGATTTATTTTTCTCACACCTCTTCCCTTTGATCATCCTCTAACTGACTCTGACACTCACTATCTATCGAAACTACTCTAATCTGGTCGACTCTCATTCTCATGAACTCTGAACTCTGAAGTAGTACACGCTTTTATATTCACTCTCGATAGGCATGAGTCGGCATGCAGGCCAACTTATCTTGCAAGATTTAACCCTGAATTGGTTTCAGAACAGTAATCCTAACACTTATGAAAATCAACTCATTTAAAGCTTCCGATCACTCAATTACTTTTTAAATGTGAACGCCAGAACAAGAACTTAAATATGGGTCCGAGGTAAGGCCAGGAGACAAAATAAGCACCTCCACTAAAGGAAGTTAAACAAGACAGTCATTAATCTGTTATATAAATACTGAATATACAAAAAAATCATTTAAAAAAGTCATGACTTGGTTATTGAATACCTTACAAAGAATGACGCCAAATGTGTTGTTGAACACAGGAGAGGGCAAGGGAGAACCTGCCCTTGAAGAGAACCTTCAAGAAAAAGCTTCTGGGATTGAAACCACGGAGCCTTTCATCGTTGAGAAACCAGATGACGACATGACTACAGTAACAGCTTTTGGGGTGAGCTCGATGACTGTGTCTATATAAATTATTGTTATGCGAGGGTCTCAAAGTGGGTGGCGTCATTGACAGCAGTGCCTAGAAGGCCTCTTAAAAACTAGCAGTTTTGACGGTAATCGGTAAAATTTATAGCCTTTTCAACTCAAGGAATTTCGTTGGTCGAAAAATTTACCTTGAGTAAACATGTAATCACAAATTAGCATGTTAGATATTATCTGGTAGCCACGAGTTTACAGTTCTGCTCCAAACTCCAGTTTTAAATAAAAAAACAACAGCAAAAACAATGTACAAAAAACATAAATATGCTTAAAAAATTTACGTTTGGCATCGATGGCTTAGTGTTCCACGAATCATCCGCAGAAGTTGGACCAGTTCTCGGCGATACCCAGTATACCTTACCTATTGGACTCGTAAGCTACTATCAACTAGCTTTATTGGCGGCTTTTGATGAAAGTCTTGCATCTCGACGTTTGGTGAAAGGCTCAAACGGAGTAAATCCAAGAAGACAGTTTGCAGAACACGCTATTCGTCCATTGCATCTTCTTACACATCTTCAAGTAACCAACGTTGTAATGCGTCATGAGAAAAACGCAATTCTCGTTCATTCTTCGTTCAATACACATTGTGATTCTATCTACATAAATACTAAAACTTTGCTTTCTGTACGTACTTTTAGACTGGTAAAACCAAACGAACTAAGCGTTCTTCTGACATAATCGACATGGTGGTAGCAATCGGTTGCGGGACAGTAGCTGTTGCAGTAGGTGTGGCTGGCGTAATTGTAATGACAAGACGTTTAATAGACAACAACAAAGCGTGAACCGTGACAAGCTGAGGGAGGATCTGACAATGCTGAAGGTCGAACTCATTTACGAAAACGGTTCTTGAAGGAGTACACTAATCAGAATCCACATCTATTTTACTGCAATGTCTGGTTAGCAGAAAATCAAGCCATGAGTGGACTCCATTGGCAAAGCTGGCGTTACGAAGGGGCTAAAGAAGGAAATGGAAAATACATAGTTTCTGACTTGCTATCAAATAACATTTTTCGATAATTTTGCCGCAAAACAACTTTCGCTAATGCTTATTGGTTAGAGTGGGTTTAAGAGAGCTTATTAGGAGTCTTTTAGGGACTCAAGCACGGATGTTCTAGAAACACAGACGATTACCTTAAGGCGCAAAATGTAGTTTATGTATTTCTTCGACCTGATGCATTCAATCCGAAAGGTATTGTTTTAAGACTTCTTTTCATGATGGTACAAACGGTAAAGAGCAGTCACTTATAATCCGCAGTTCTTTTGCTCTCGATTAACGAAATTTGCGGGCCTCGATAGTGTTCCTCGTAAAGAGACGTCAATGATAAAGTGGGGGAAAAAGGAATTGTTTATCACAAAACAGATATATTTTTGTAAAATGTACTTGATATATGTTGATTTGCATAAACTTCTCAATAAGTTATATAGTTTAATTCTAGAAATAGAAATTTATTCATGACCCGTAGAATTTACCGGCTAAACTAACATTAGTTGACTTAAAATTTATGCCAAACATCACTCTGTGATACAACTCGAGCTTCGTAGAAGCCTTACCTCTGATAATTCATGTGAAAGAAAATCGCATTCTTTTTCTCTGTACAATACTCAGTTTATTAATCTATTAATCGTGAGACAAAGCAGCACAGATACAGCGAACTTCCATGAATAGATGACTAGATTACTCCAGTGATGGTCGAACTTACAAGTTGGAAGGCTCCGAGAGCAGAAAAGATTTCCCAATTAGGATCTTCCGTTTTATACCGGACTGAAGGCCAGAGAGCGGGTTTGGCCATAGGGACAAATCTCGTTCTCTACCAACTCTCAGAGGAGTCTGGACCCTCTTCTCGTTATTGAGACCTGTTCGGGTTTTTTTTTTTGTTACTTGTCTGACACCAACGTTCTTGCAACCACAAGACCACGTGCAACTACGCAAGTAAACCATTTTCAATTTACTTATCTTGAAAGATTTCTTAGGCTTATCAAGGCTGTTGTGTGGTTTAACAAATTCCTAAACTTTCTAATCATATTAATACACTAAGTAAATCTTCATTGCAGGAAAAATATGCAAGCAGATATGAAACGAAGCTATTTTTGTAGGTGGAGAATAAACAATGTTGTTTAAATGAAATAGCATGATTGAAGCCTGCTGATCCAGGTGAAGGGTGAAGGAAATTAAATGGGCATAATCGAGAAAATAATTTCCGAGTACCCCCAAAACTTAAGTGAATTTCGATCTTATTCTTTGCTTTATGTCATGTATTGAACGAGACTGAACGAAAGTCTGCGGAAAAATAAGCATATAATACCATAATTATGTTTTATATATACAGACTGAGATTTATACTTTGAAACACTATCGTTTGTGTCTCTGCTTGAACGAATGATGTATATGTTTTTCAGTCGCTGTCTTCCAATCTGTAAAATGCGTCTGTCAGTAGAAAAAAACTTCAGTTTGTAAAAAATCAAAACATCATATCATGGAAAGTGCTTGATTCATCGCAGCTCGTGAATAAAAATCTTTGGCGCGCACTTTTTATGGAATAATCTCTGTATAATGGGGCATTAGAATCTTCTTTCATTCTAAGAGTTCGTTGGTGTGTCGTTGAAAAGATTGTGCCGATTTCTTTTCCATTCATAAGACAAGCGAGCTTTAAATACAAAAATTTAATACTGAACAGTTTCTTTACAAAAGTTTATTCCAAAAAAATATATATTTTTCTTAAACAATGGAAAGTATATGTAAAGATAAACTAATTACTCCGGTTTGAGCTGCGTGCATCACACCAAACAGTCTAACAGTCTGAACAACCTGTAGTGAGACTATACACTTTGCTACACACCTTCACCTATCGAATGCACACCATTGGCCACATTATTTAACTTTTTTGCTTGCACCCTGATTTCGGCCAGCTGGAGTGCAGCCATAAAGTGCTTCGTGGTGTGGGATGTCAAGCGTAGCGGCTGGGTTGCTAACTCACTTAGCATCCCAGCCACTACGTTTGTGAGATTCCAAGCGGCGGCAATCGTGATCGGATTTAGAGAACATTCAAAGACAAGTTTCGGAAGGTTAGGTCTCCCTTTGGAACCGTAAGCCACAGTTTTTTTTAGGAGTATACACTTTTAATTTAAAGATGAAACAATTTTTAGTGTAATAGAAAAATCCGAGCCCCAGATGGGACTTGAACCCACGCCCCTCCGTGATCTAGTCGGATGCTCTAACCACTGAGCTACTGGAGACTCTATGGTGAGCAAGGGTCAATTTGTGGGCCTCGACTGGAACCGCATCGCGCGGCTACACAGCCAAATATTGGTAAGCACCTGTGAAACTCACTAACAGCATCACGCTGTCACATTAAGGCACATCAAGATGCGGCAAATTGACCCTTGCTCACCATAGAGTCTCCAGTAGCTCAGTGGTTAGAGCATCCGACTAGATCACGGAGGGTCGTGGGTTCAAGTCCCATCTGGGGCTCGGATTTTTCTATTACACTAAAAATTGTTTCATCTTTACATGCTCACTTTGGAGGTTGGTTGGCTGCATCTTGATATGCCTTAATGTGACAGCGTGATGCTGTTAGTGAGTTTCACAGGTGCTTACCAATACTTGGCTGTGTAGCCGCGCGATGCGGTTCCAGTCGAGGCCCACAAATTGACCCTTGCACACCATAGAGTCTCCAGTAGCTCAGTGGTTAGAGCATCCGAGTAGATCACGGAGGGTCGTGGGTTCAAGTCCCATCTGGGGCTCGGATTTTTCTATTACACTTTTAATTAGTTTAAAAAAGATATACGATTCCTGAAGAGCATCCTTCTTCTTTTAAACAGTAATAAAAAAATAAAAAATACAAACTCAGCTCTTTAGTTAACATTAAATTGTTTAGAAGTTTGCAACAAACCGTAGTCAGTAGTGATGATATAAAAAATACTCTGGGAGCACAAAAAATACGATAGATTAGCCGAACCAGACTAATGATAATAAGGTTTCCGAATTAGGTTGAAGATGCAACGTGACGAATCGGTATTATTTAAGGCTGACCCAGGATTGATGTTAATCACTGATGTTTTAAACATTCTGAACCTGATTTCTTCTCCTTTTTAAGTTAGTTAAAAAACGGAGAAAACGCGTAAGAAAGATTTCCCGGAGTTCGGTTAAGTCAGCGGTTTGCCAAGAAACAAGCTTCGTGACTTTAGTCATCGTTTGTCACCTTTGCCAGCCCATGAACCCTTGGGAAGGCGAACCTGCTGACCTAGTGTCGCATTAGAAGCCCAACAACAATAGCGTCGAAACAAGTGGCCATTCAAAGCACTTTCCCCCTTTAAATATGTTTGTTTGTGTGTGTGTGTGTGTGTGTGTGTGTGTGTCTAACTAGTAAAGCAAAACATCGAGTGGCAGTTTTCCGGGCTCCAACATAGGAGATTTTTATTCCTCAATTTCGGTGGTAATTACTTAGCTGCAAATTACCAAGGAAAATTTCGAATACATTCAAGTCTCTAAAGCAAATTAAAAAACAGAGTTTGAAGTTAGCTGTAGTCCAAATACTTTCCTGAAAAAATCATTTGATATCTATAGGGAATTTGAATTTTTTCTCGACTACTCATAGCATACTACCCCCTGAGATAACACCCTACTGCCTCAGACCACATGTTGGGTGTAACAATGCGTGAAATATTCCGACCTTGTAAAAGACACGGTGGCGGACAAGACTTTGATGAGAAAAGTAGATCACCTGTTGTGCTATGACTGCCTGCTTTTCAGTGATTCAAAAGAATACCGCCCACATGATAACACAAACATACAAATTTCGCAAGAAAAGGGCAATGCATCCACACATCAGACAGACTCCCTCGGGGGGGGCAGACTACAACAGGGGATAGGTCATTTTGAGTGCTGTTAAAATTATATAAAATGTAACTTGTTACAAAGCTTTGTTGCTGTTCATTTGTTTATGTTTTGTGTTTAGTGAGCGTAAGATTTATAAAGAAAACACTAAGCCAACCTGTTTGAATATGATATGTTTTCTGCTGCTGGTAAAAACTGACCGAGAGTTTAGCCCTTGAAGCTGGAATAGTCATCTCTACGACCTGTGGAATAAAAATCAAGTTACGTCTGATGAATCCGATTTTCCCGCCCTTTTCGTGGTTGTAAGCGTCCTCGAAAGCGAGGCGTTTCTATAATTAGCGAGTAAATATCACAGGATAATGATAAAAAATTCATGAAAGTGAAATAGCTTTCTTTCTCCATTTCAAGTTGACGTAATTATGATGCTTTGAACGTTCGGGGTTTTAAATTCATTTCGTATCAAATAGACGATGGAGGAAACAGATTTTCTGCCTTAGATTTAAGGTGAGTTACCATTTGTCTTAACTAGTGTTTATTGATCAAAATGATGTTCGAAATTTGTCATCTATCTTTTCACGACTGGTTCTTCTTGTCTGGTGGTCTTGATTTTTATCAGCCCTAGACCAGAACAGTTATCCTTTTATTGCCAATCCCGGATGACACACTCGAAAAAAAGAATTAATGAATAGTAGCAAATAGTGTTTACATTCGTAACTCCCCCAACTGGATAAACCTTCCTCTGGACAAAATGATCGCTAGCATTAGGGTTTATGTTTTCTTTGAGTTACGTAAATGGTGGAAAATAAATCGTATCAGCAAGTATACTTAAACAATAAATACTAGGATAGGTAAAGGGCTAGCTGAATATAGGATCCGCTCTCTCTTTGTTCTGTCCATGGAGATGTTGGCATGTATCATCGCGTTATTAGACATAGCCTGGGTCACGAAGACGAATCGAAATATCAACAACAATTTCATAACATCGTCTTGACATTCCGTCGTTCTTTTGAGACATCGAAAGCCAATTATCATTAATCCACGTAAATAATTTGCAACTAGAATTTTCTTGGTGAATAACCATTGCTTTATCATTGCTTGTGTTATGTCTCGAGTTTGTCCAGGTTATCAACCGGGTCAAATCTTCTTGGTGCAAAATAACTGGTTGTTTGTGTAGGTATGTGTGTAGTGCAATAGGGAGTAACATTCGATTTTTAAGGTTACAAACTATTCTCTAAACATGGAAATTCTCATATAGATCTTCATATCATATAGCGTGATCATATCCTTAACTGGTCTTCAACTTGTTTTTATTTGCAATTTGATGAATTGACTTAACGTCATGTTATTTGACAGGCAAGGAGTACTTGTATGTTCACATCACTTGTTGACTACAAATCTTGGAGAGTAGAAAGTACAAAATTTAATAAGGCATGACAACTTTCAGCTGAAGCTTAAAATCTTTGAACAATATACTTCAGTTTTGTGGTACTTTTATAAATGAGTGGTTAAATTATTCATATGAATACAATAAGTAAAACAGTTGTTGTGGCAAATAGCCCCCGTTGTGCCGCTGGGACGCACGAAATCACACGTTTTCACAAATCACCTCCTTAGACCGCCATCTAGTCAACTTGTAGCACTTGAGTGTGACAGTTCATCTTGGATAATATTTCTAACAAAGGCAAGTAACCCTCTTGAAAGCTTTCAAGAGATGCAAACCAAGTTCGTACTAGGTCCTAAATTCAATTAACAACATCTTGAAACATTGTCGGGGGCCGAAAAATCTCAATATCAGGCTCTTTATGACCTGTCGCTACTGGTGCCAAAGTCCTCAGGAGCTCGAAAGTAATTTACCGGAAAACTCATTTTTCTCTGTTTCCTTGTGCTTTATCAGGTTTCCAAAAGTGAAAAGCAAAGGGTCGAGGGTAACACCTGTTAGATTCGAGGATTCAAAATGCTGAATTATATTTTGTGGCTGCTACATCTGATGTTACTTAAGTCTCCTACCAGAGCTCAAGGTATGTTTGTTTGTAACAGCTAGTTTCTTTCTTAATGGTCCTAATGATCTTAAAGGTTCTAATGATCTAGGTAGGCTGATACCGCTAATACAGTACAAAAAAATTCCTGCGAAACTCAATGAATTGAAACCGTTCTAGGGTATTTTAAGATCTATTTTGTTGGTAAGTTATTTACATTGCTTTCAAATGTTTTCAAAACTTTTTATGAAAATTCCTGGGGGTTTACCAAATATCAGGCAGGCAAAAATCTGACGCACTATAGATTTAGCTTTTATTCTGGCTTTGACGGCTAGAGTTAATTGGGTTTACAAATGTTTCTTTCAATCATGGTAAAAATTATTTTTCCGCTCTCTCACTGATTTACCGTTATAGCTTAATTTCCAAGGAAGAACTGGCGCAATCTATGTGACAATTATATATCATTCAAGAATAACCTTGTGGTAAGTGGGAGTTATCAAATTTAACCATTGTCTTTAAAACATTGCAGTTTTTCAAATGTTCCTCATGGACCAAAAAGGTGAAAACGCGCAAGTCCTGGACACCGTCAAGTTGCCTACGTGTACTCATTTGGACATTAAACATGACGTCACTTTACGTGGTGGAATAAAATCCGGGAACTTTACCAAACTCGGTTACCTAAGAGACATGCAGACATGTATTGATGCTTGTTGTCAGGACCAAAAGTGTGATGTGGCTTTCATGCCAGGTCACGTGTGCTATTCAGTGAGCTGTTTTAATGAAAAACTTTGCGAAAGTATTCCTGCTGTGCCATCCACTGCAGCCAATAAGAGCGTGCGGATATCTCACGTGGTTCGAGGCGGAGGTAAAGGTGATGACTTGGAACAGTTCAAGAAAACACAAGGGATGGCAAAATACAGTACGTACGCCCTTGTACTTCGCGTGTATTGCTTAATGCAGTTCTAAAAGTCCTACAAGGGAAGCAAAAACAAATCAAAATAAAAACATGCGCACATTCTAACGAGCATTGCGCTCCTCAGGGTAGCGTGATTCAATAAAGTATTGTTGTTAGTGAAATTTGATTCAAAATCAAGCGTTGAATCATCTTATGTTTAGAGGAGTAGATTTTCTTATACTGATTTCATATTAGTTCGTTGTGGACTTAAGCAACCTACAGCGCGGAAACATTTGTTACAAGTTTCGATCAATTTGTGTAAAAGCGTTCGATAAATTAATCTTACTACAATGTTTTGAAATTAACCTCCTAGCCCTACCTAGTTTTTCATTTGAATTTTTAAGTTAGCAAAAGTTTGTTATGTAAATAAGTTTTCTGCATCAATACCGTGAAATCAAGAAAAACAAAAGAGCCACGCGACATCAAAACAGAATAAAGCCACTATTTCAAATGCAAGGCTGAGGCCTTTTATACTGCAGTCGTACAGTATAAATCATTTGTCAGAACATGACCATGGTTAATATTTCGTATTTGATCTAACAGCCCACAACGTTCAAGACATGTGCATACCAAGTAGAATTATGGCCAAACACACTCTAAAGGGAGGTAGAACAGCTGGAGAAATTAAAGAACTTGGAATTGTTGAAAGTGCCGAAGACTGTATCGAAAAATGTTGCGGGGAAAAGAATTGCGAAGTTGCTTTCCTGGTCAATGATACATGTCATTCTGTAGAGTGTTATGGAGACGAACTTTGTCAGAGTGTTCCCATGGAAGATGAAAATATCTCTCCAACTATTATCTACATGAACTCAAGAAATGGCAAGAGATCCAAAGATAAAGGTAATTATTTCAAAAATCCTTTAACTGAGTCGTTTCCTAAAATTGTCAGAGGAACCATTTTGGACAAACATATTTCAGTATTGAAGCTTTGTCGCAGTTTCCTGGAGTCTCGTTTGTTTCCTTTCCTAGGTACTTGTGCTTCTCTCTGCCTATCAGGAGTTTGTACAGCTAAGGACAAGTGCACCTGTGACCGAGGATTTGAAGGAACAAACTGCAATGACACTGCTATCACAGGTGAACTCAAAGCATTATCAAAGAAAGAAAAACGATAGGGCGAGAAAAGGGACGTACTTTCCCTTCTGGTGTTTAATGCATCAAGTGTGCCACTTGTACTTTTACGAGAGTTGCCTCGAGAGTCCTGAGTACTCATCGGTTGTCGGGAAAACTTAACACGAACGTACACTTGAAAGAGCATAACAGCTAAGAAATCACCTAACTAAATCAGTAAAAAAGAGACCTGCCACCGTAAACAACACTAAAAAGGAAAGAGCGCAGCCCCAGTTGTGAACAAGCCCAGGCATTAGAGTTGTGAAAGAAGAGCTTGAATGGAAATTCTGTGCTGGGTTTCCCAGGCGTTTGTTAGAAGAACTGCTTAGTGCTACCGTTAACAAATCAATAGCTGTATAGGCTTTGTTTTGATATGAGCTACCTGATAAGGGAACCTTTAAAAAAATGCTGATATGCATACCTCAAAATGCTATATTAGGTTTCTGTGGTTTACCTGGCTGTGGAGAATATGGTGAATGCTCCTTCAACGACACATGTGTCTGTGAACCAGGATATTTTGGGCACCTCTGCGATAAAACTCGTAAGTACATGATGTATCTACATGATTTGTCTTTTTTTTTTCAGAGATGTGATTGGCAGATGGAACCTTGAAAAATGATCAGTTCTTTGAGGCCAAACACTAATGAATTATCATGAATTTCCTTACGGTAGAATGTTTGTGTTGGAGTTAGGAATTTAGTGGGAACGCCACAGAGACCTTCGACAAGAATAAAAAAAAAAAAAAAAAGAGAGAGATAAGCAGTCAAAATTACACCAGTGGCTCAAAGACGAGCGAAGGTCACACTAGGTTTATTTTTTTTTCAAAGTATCTAGATGATAATGATTTTCTACCCCCTATTTCATAGTTACATGTAACCCGCCTTGTCAAAATGGAAGATGTCTTGATAATTCTACCAATTCAACGACATGTTATTGTGAGATAGGATGGGAAGGACAGTTTTGCAACAAAACTAATGGAGGTGAGTAAAACCAAGTTAACTCAAACTGAATGCTTTCACTTCTGTTATGCTAACAAGCCATAAAAAGCGAACGGTATAGTCGTCAAATTTCTCACTTGTTTCCTGAAACTGAGATGATTGATTACATAGAAACGTCTTCTTTTTGGACAGCGCGAGATAAGGAACAACTGAGCACTTTCGTAAGGAATGAAAATGATTCTGTCACTCTCTGTCACGCTCAGAGTGAACAAAACAGTCTGAAATACATGTTAGCCCGCCAAATCTCCATTTAAGCCCGTAAAATGCTCTACAATGCCCGACAAAGTGATAATATATGTAAAGGCTACAACGACTCAATTATCAGAGCAGCTAAAATTACTTCGCAGCACCAGAGTAACGACTGTGTAATATTTTTCTTGTTGGCATTATTAGATAGGAAAATTTATTCAACCTCAGGAGGTGAAGTACTGTTCACAAAAATGGATCAGGAGGCAGAAATGGATATCAAGGTATTTTGTCATTTTATCGATTTTTCATTTTTCTTGACGTGGAAACACAAAAAGATTATCACATGTGTGAGAGGCTAGTAAGTCCAGAACAGTGGCAGTTCAAATTGGACGCCATATTTCGATTCAGTGTATGCAGAGTTTTTTTTCCATTTTTCATTTGTCCATTTTATTTAATTTTATCACCCGTGCGAGTTTACTTCACAATTTCTCTACCTCAAATTTACCCCTAGTTGAAATAGTTTTTCAATAATAGTTATTATGCAGCTAAACGCAAAAATACATTGCATGGAGTTGGCTTGTCAGCTCTACGATACAGTGCAATTTAATTTACATGTTCACTACAACCACTTGATTTTTTTTTTATTATAGATTCACCAGATTCCTTCCAAAGGCGCTGAATCTATCTCGGCCCTTGCTGTGGCGATCGGTTGTGGAGTGGCAGCGGCAATTGTTGGAACAGCAACTGTAGCCTTTATCGCACGCAAAATACTGGGTAAAAAATCCACAAATTATGAACTACTTAGATCGCCTATCAGACACAAGACGTAACGGGAACTTTGGATCTTTTTAAAGGTGCCTCATGTAAACATCAGTATATATATCGTTCAGTGAAGATATTGTTTACAAAAGTGAACGATTCCTCTCTACTGAAAACAAAAGATATATATAGCACTCCAAGCTGTGAGCTGCAGTTCAGCTCAATCTAATACGCTGATCTAAAGCGAAGCTCTTAAAGTACGTTTTCCACTCCAATTTTACTGAATTTTATTTTGCTGCGAAAGTGGCACTTTAAGGGAGAGTAACTAAAATTATTGAATCTTGTCCATACCAACTATGATTCAATTCATATGCTTTTGGAAATCAGTTCAGGTTCTTTTACCGCTTGAAGTATTCAACTTCGCTCTATTGTTTTTTTTTTTTTTTTTTTGAAAGATACTGTGACCTAAAAAGCATAAAGTGTACATATTACGGAACTGTATTTTCGCAGACAGGAATTATCTTAAATTTGGCCATAACTGACGTTTGTAGAATAGTTACAATGTGATACAGCTCTAAGGTTATCACTATATTAGTGTCTGACAAAGGCTAGAGGTCGCCTAATTCCAAATTCAAAGCATATTTTACCACCGTACGTTTTTCTAAGTGCAGCACAATGATTACCTTTTTGACAAGGTGCCAAGATACAGTGAACCACTGACAAGTTTAATTTCTTTGAGTTTCTAGATAAGCATACTCGGCCTGAAGAAATATTTTGCTTCCCCAATGATTTTGAATATATGTTTTCTTAGGATGGTTACAAGATTGAAAGGAATATTATCCTTCTTTTCTATCTATTTCTAAACTAGTGTAACTGTCGTAAAAAATCCTTCTCTTGAAATTGCTCAGCTTTTCAAATCTAAAACTCGAACTTATCGCGGGATACTGTTGGTTGTCATGGAAACGGCTCATCAAATACATTCTTTACAACGAATAAAATTGAATTGTTTGGAAGGTGCAATCTGTTTAAATCGATTGTATCCATTATATTCAGTTACACTGGTTTATCTTGATAGATACGGTAAATCATTCCACAATTATGATAGTAGCAATGAAGTATACGACATTTGATTCTATTAAAGAAACTAGGAAGATATTTGATAAAACTCAAAGCGAGAAAAGTAGGACTATTACTATGTAAATAAAGAAAAATGTGTAAGTTCTGTAAAGTATTTATTAAATAAAAAGAAAATAACCAAAGCTCTCCCTTCGTTTAAGGCATTAAAATTTAGTTGATAGCTTATAGTTTCCATGACAACCAAAAACCCTCAGAAAGCTCGCAGTTCACGTAGGTTACTACGATTTTTACACAAAATATGAATGACCTTGTCTCTACGGTTGTCTGGCCTCAATCATTTAAGCTATCAATTTTAAAGGAAAAAAACTTGAAAAATGGTTTTCATAATAACTTCTTACTGACCGAGCGCGTGGGCCACACTGGCGAATTGGCCCGAGGTCGTGGCAGTCGAACCTCGTGCTGAGGTCCGTACAGAAACGGCCTCGGGCCAATATTCCCCACCATTGCTTGAGAAAGAGAGGTTAGTTAACAGTGTATTATATATCACACGGACCAAACTTATCTATTTTTTAATTTTTCGGCTTTCACGAACAAAAATACAAGGTCTATGACCGTTTTCGTGGAAACAGTCCTGTTACAAAATCTCGATCAAGTAAGAACCAATAAGAACGCTCGGATTTACCCCAAGACTCCTTTGCCATATAATAATAACACACTTGTAGCATAAATTTCATGAAACTGATCTTTGTTTCTTTTTCTCCCTAGTGTAAACTAGACCTTCAAATCTAACCATATTTTCATGCCTAATAAAGAATCCAATTTGGACAAAAGGTGCTGGACTATAACTCATCATTTCCGTAAAGAAAATTGCTCTAACTAGGATAATCTGTCTTCCTAATATTTTTATTTCCCAAATTTCACAAATGTCGACTTTAGCCTGCAAATCAAGTAGCCGAGGATGTGCGTAGTCGTGCGTGTGAAATGAACGCAAACCTTATATGATTCTCTGATGAAAATTAATTTTTTTCAACATGTGCACTTTTGTTTGTGCAGAGGACCCTGATGGATGGAGGTCGATACGATAACAGATACAAGATAACGAGTTTCATCATCTTGAAGGCGGGAGCCTGGAATATTCAGAAACACTTTCGGTTTGGGGCAACCAAAGTGAAGAGGAAGATATCCGCTCAATTGACTCTTCTGATACCTTGGTTCGATCAAAAATGTTAGCGATAAGGCTTTATGGCGTGCATGCAATTTCCTGCACCAAAAGTGACTGCTCGAGTATAGTATCACTTCATTGTACAATCTTTTTCATAAAAAAAAAAAAAAAAAATTAAAAAAGCCGATTATGAATTATCTAGAAGTTTAGACATACATTAAAATTTTACATATGAAAGCATTATGTGTTTATGCATGCAGAGCACGCACGAAATTTTTCATGGATGCACCAACAGAAGAAGAAGCCATCCACTCTTTGAGTTAATATCATAACAAGGATAACGGTAATTTTTTTGTTTTAACTCTGCAAACGAGATTCACGCCTTTTCGTGGTTGTTATTTTACAATTTCGATCATAATCAAACATTATGCGTAGGAAAAGCAGATTTCTAAACGTATTTAAATCCTAGATCCTTCCTTTTTTCTGAGACAAGTAACAGATAGCAAAATGTTAGATAATAATTTTCATATGCATTTGTTTTTCTGTCAAGTTCAAAATTCGTAAAAAAAAAATAAGCAAAATTGTAGATAGATTTAGAGAAAGTAGAATCTTAAAAATTAGCCATGTTAAGCAAATAAATTAAGTATATAGATGAGTTAGTAATTCAATTTGGGCCCTCCTCTTACATGTTAAGAATTAGCTTTTTATCGATATATACATTCAGATTCGAACTTTTGAAAACGAATTTGTCTTTTAAGGCCCTAATTTTCTATTTTGATAATGCAAACGCAAATTGTAAATAAAATTAGTGGTATGTGAATAAATAATGTGTGAGCATTTGAGTGGTTTTTCATCATATCATACTATAACGTTGTAATATTTGGGACGGGCAGGCGATTTTACTTCGCTTTTAATGCGGTCTTTGTTCTTCGCTATTTTGCGACTCCATCGCTGATATTGCTACCAACTTTAAATCCACTCAACGCAATTTTACACTTGCGCAAGATCAGGTGGGTGATCCCGAGCGGCAAGCTGGGCCCATCTTGACCGCTCGGGTAGCCAATCAGAACACAGGATTTACTTCATATCACCCACGGCCGCTGCCAGCCGTATAGTAAAGTGATTAACGATATTACATTTACAGCATAGACTTATTGGTTAAATTGTTTTACTTCATATTGATCTATTACTTGCTTTAAATACGACACTTGTTAACTGGTCGCTCTCTTCATTAAAAATTAAATTGCGTTTGCCTGTAAAATGATGTAGACTTCTACAAGAAATGTTCATAAAGCCAAATTAGTAAATGCACTTTCGGTGAAAGGCATAAGCATCTAGCATAAAGTGAAGTGTAGCGAAATATGACACATAAAAAAGATCTTGAGAGATGTATCTTCCAACAAGTTTCGATGATGCAAAATGACGCACTCTACTTTTTAATTTGATTGAGTTGCGCCAACAGAGACAAAACAGACAACAATGATGTAGCAGCAACAAACATTTCCAGTTCACACTCGAGAGTATAGTGTATGTTTATTTTCACCCTTAATCAAAACTGTGATAATCTGTTTGATTCAAAGACTAGTAAATGTTTTCGTTTGAGATCGAATATTGTCGAAGAAACAATATTTTATACCAAACCCCTTGATTGTAAATACAACCTAGTCAACTTTTCAATACATAATTTTTTCGTGATTTAAAAACTTAATGTTTTCCTAAGCTAGCGTCTGCCATAAAATTCTGATTAAAAGACGGCTTCTGTTAAATCATTTAGTAGAATTGCTTTACAATAGTCAATTTCCTTCATTAAAATAAAGGAAAAATTGATATAAAATTCATACTGTTTATTTTGTCAATTGAAAATCCCAGAAGAAGATAAACATGCAGTATTTCAGTGCACAATGAATTCAGGAGTTAACAGCTTGAAAACTTCTCACTGAAAACATCCTCTTCAGGAGAGACACAAGCAAAAACAAAAAAAAAAAGAAAAACGTGCCGTTTTCTCAAATACAATTAAGTAATGTTGTGAGTAGCTATATTTGAATTTTTATCAATCAGGCAATGAATTTTCTAATTGCTTTTTCAAAACATTCGGATGCTTTTGGCGAACAAAAGGGTTAAAATCGAACTGAAATAGCTTTAATACGAGCCGTAGGCGTATATTTAAGGATAAAAATCGAATGAACATAAAAGACATGAAATTTTTAGATATTAAGTACTGATTTAGTTGTTTCCTGTTGCATTACAGAAATAAGCCAATTGAGATCGAATATTGTGGCGGCAGTCGTTTCTGGAATTTTTTATCGGGTCCATGTATATATGGCCAAACGTGCGAACGCAAAAAGTTCCATTAGGAAAAGTATTGAAAATCCTTTGCCACGATTAACTAATTGTTGTCCCACAGGGTGCACTCAACGGATTAATCGAAATGCAAATCGTGCTTGCCGTTTTTATGTTTCTTAATAAAAACAGAGGAGTTTCAGTTGGCACTTCGCAGCAGAACTAAAGAAAGCTTCTCTCTTGGGCGTGACAAGAAAAATTCAATTTCTACTAGAACGTAGGGAGGAACACAAGTTCATTCTCAGAATTTGATCGCTTCTTAAGAAAACTCGATGCAAAGATGAACGCGATAAATACATCTTTAAGCAAGTCCTCTTTTGAGAACATGACCAATGCTCAGATTGTCTGCCCAGTTACTGGCGATGAAACAGTGTCAAAAGCCGTGTTGACGACATTGTATTGTGTCATATTAATTCTTTCTTTGGTGGGAAATAGTCTGATAATTCTGATCGTCTACCGGAGCCCTCGTATGTGGACAGCCTCCAATTTCCTTATCGTTAACATGGCTGCATCAGACCTCCTTCTTCCCTTCCTTGCCGTTCCAAGAATGATCGTTGAAGTGCTAGTGGGAAGAGAACGCTGGGTTATTGACGGCACGGTCGGACTGATCCTGTGTAAACTCGCGAATCTCCTCCAAGACGTGTCCACTGCTGTGTCTGTTCAAAGCCTCATCGCCATAACAGCAGACAGGTTTTATGCGGTGATGTTCCCCTTGAAAGCAAACCCGATAAAGTCTTATATCAGGTTTGTGATACCGGCTATCTGGCTCGCAGCAGTTGGTCTTCATGCACCATATCTTCAAGTCTTCAAATTGTGCGTGGTACAAAAAAAGCTATACTGCTGTCAAAGGTGGCCAAAAAATACATTATTCCGAAGCCAATTTATCTATTTTTATACAATTCTTGTGTTAGTATTTGGTTTTCCGTTAATAACGATCCTTATTTTGTATGTGTTTATCGTTTATAAGTTGTTCCGCCGAAAATTTCCCCCCGGTGCCGACAGTTCCATCACCCAAAATCAGCGAAACCGACGCGCGGAGCAAAACAAAAATATTCTTAAACTGTCAATTACTATTGTTGTAATCTTTTTCGTATGTTTTTTACCCTTACTAATCCTAGCGCTTCTCAGAACTACCGGCAGTATAAGTCGATGCAATCTTGAGGTATTCCGAATAGTTGCCAAGTTGTTTGGGCATTCAAATTGTGCAATGAATGCCTTTGTTTATTGCGTTTTTAATGCACAATTTCGGAGAGGATTTATTTCCTATTTAAAGGCAATTGTTTGCTGTCTTAAAGGAGGCGATGATGACACGAATACTACAGTTGGCTACTCTACCACTAGTCAAAAGATTTCTCTTCTGTCACAAAAACGAACCAAACAGAATTTTTCTATCACAGAAGCCATCACAGAGTAGTCAACAGTGGTAGAAGGAAAATAATTGTTTGATATCTGAACTTTATTAGGCGTTTTTATGCCCTTTGGTGCACTTAAAGGGCTAACTCTACAGCAATCACTATCTTAAAAATTGATAAGATTAGGTTTTTTGATGTGTTTTTACGGTAGACCTAAAGGTGACATTTTTCATTAGTGAAGCAAAATTGCAGATTCTAGAGATTCAGCTTTACTGTAAATTGCTTTATTTTTTGTCTTTTGATTGTTATTGTATGTCTGATCGCGTTACCGAAGTGTATTCTAAGAGAAATTACTTCTGACCTGCGGGGTTCTACCGCTGTGATAAACAAAATAGTATTTTGGTAAATTCAATATAGATTAAAATAGTGGTTTGACATGTAATCAGTTTCATTCTCCCCGGATGGTAATATCAATTAAAAAAAAAACTAAGAAGATCTACCACTGGGAGTTTTAAGGCTAAAATAAATTCAAGAAGAGAACTGAATTAAATTTACACAATTCTGAATTCAACGTAGTAGGAATGAATAATAAAAATGTTTCAATGGAGAAAAAGTTTCTTAGCAATCAGATACTGAGTGTAATTGTTACATTTAGCTGTTCGAACGATTAATGACTGAGCTTGAACTTATCAGTAAAGCCGTTCAGATTACATTTACTAAATATACGTAATGAGTAAAGGAATTAAAAAAATACTATTAAAAATTTACCACTGACTGTGAGTTATTTATTACACTGTCTTTGCTCAAGCACGCAAATGTCACACATGAAAGGAACATTCTTTTCATTGAGATCGAGGGTCTGTAGTTTTAATGTTTCCAGTGAGTGGAGCTTCGTGTCTTAAATTTTTTTTTGAGAAACGTTGACGATCACAGAAGGTTGTATATCTAATAAAATATTTAAATTCAACATTCATTATTAAGAGAATGAATGTTCGTAGCAAGCAATTTAAGAAACAAACACTGCTTTTCCTATTTCAATTAAAGACAACTTATCCATGCATAGGGATATCATTATCATATTCCGCTACAGATTTTGTTATCTTATTGAAATTTTTATCTCTACATTATGCTATAGCTCTAACTGCACCTGAAGAAATAAAACTTTACCGTATAAAAGAGCTTTTCGGGTGATGCTATACATTCCCCGTCAATTTTGATATTCAGCGCTGGTCGATTTTACCCACAATTCCGAGGAAAGTTCTTAGCATGAACGTGTGACGTCATTGTGATAAGGTCACCGATAAGTGCAATATACGTTGAGCAGCGTCGAAGATGGCCTCAGCGATTGAACTGCTTGTAACTGAGGCGGCCATGACTGAAAAAGAGAAAATTCAAAAGTCACTAAAGTTGTATGCGAGATCATTAGTATCGACCATGATTGCTTAAGAGCATAAGACAAATTTTCAGATAATATAACTGTGGTTGCGTGTTGGAAGATGAAGGTGTGACACCATACGCTTTTTTTTAAAATACCGTGCACGAACTGAGCCTGTTTTGTCACTTTGCTTTCTTGGGAAAAGACAATACTGAGTGTTTTATAGTACCACTAATCGTATTAACTTAGCAATATCAAATATACCAGCCACTTTTCTGGGCTAACCAGGCAAGTTTGCACCGTTACCAAACGTCATTTTCTAAATTCTCTTCTTAAACTAAAAAAGGTAAGACATGGTTTCCAACCAAGGTTGTAAATGAATTTTTGCGTAATTTGCCGATTGAAAAGATAAGAACCCCAGTAAGGGTCTGTCCCGGCATTATTACCATCCCGTCGATTATCTCAACACGAAAAAAAGGGAAAACGAAAAATTTTAATAATGAGTTCGTCACAAACCGTGATCGTTAAAATTCATTGAAGTATAGTCAACAACTGTCGCGATCATTGTATAAATCGAGTAAATTAAGGCATGAAATTACCCTTAATAAAAATCACAAACTATAAAAACAAACCGGAAAACTGGAAATGAAGCATTCAACTTCAGATGAAATTTAAACATAATAAATTACGCAAACGATGTTATTCCGAACTCATTGACAACTTGATTTGTTTTTCTAAAAAGGTTGATTTGGTGAATTGAAAAGAAATGACGCTCAAGTTTTTATATTGCAGGAGTATATGACTTCTTGTTATCTCCACATGTCAGATTGGGCTCCTTGATTGAAAAACAAGAATTAAAACAACAGTGTTTAGCTTTTTTTATTACAGAAAAAGAGAACTTCCCAACGCCAGCTGCCTTCCAGTGACTGGTGAAAGCGCTAAACTCCTTCACACTGAAGAAAACGCTTTTTCCAGGGGACGAAGTTCGTCAACTTTGATTTAACCGTAAAAGCCTCTTAAAACGGTGATGAATTTTACCAACAAGACCTATCAATTTGAAGAACTCACGTGTCTCGTATTTAAATGGGAGCGAAACAGGTCTGTTCCGAATTTTCCGGCCCTTATTCTAGCTATATGTGTATTTTTGACCTCAATTTTTTCGGTGTGTGGGAACGGATTGGTAATTTTTACCATATATCGGTCAAGGAGCCTTCATTCACCTTCAAATGTACTGATCGCTGGACTGGCTCTGTCAGATTTTGGTATAGGATTTATCACCCAATTTAGTTATCTGGCGGAATACGTGGCGGCCGTTCGAGGTAACGTCTGTGCATCAAACTTTGCTTATATAGCATACAGAATATCAGCGTGGATTTTTACGATGCTGTCGCTTTTAACACTGACATTCATAGCTGTTGAACGCTACTGCGCAGTCGTGTTTCATCTCAGATACAACGAAATAATTACAGTGAAACGAACCAAGGCTGTTTTGTTGACTGCTTGGATAATCCTTCCAGCGCTTACCTGTATGGTGGCTGTTACAGGAACACCTGGAAGGAGTCTTCTTTTGGCACATGGAATCGCTATTTTCATTGGAATCTTCATCACATGCTTGTGCTATCTAAAAGTGTTCCTGGTCGTGCGAAGGCACCTTTCTCAAATCAATATCCAGCTACAAGCTAGTGGGTATGCAGCATACGATACAGCTCGCTTGAAAAAGAAGTTTTTTACAGTTCTTTTTGTCGTAGTAGCTTTCGTAGTGTGCTATTTGCCTTTCAGTCTGTCAATAATAACATCTCGGAACAAGAGAGGCCGCGCCATGACATTAACGATTTTATTGGGAAGAAGCTCCTGCATTCATTCTGTGATATACTTTTGGAGGATACAAGAACTAAGGCAGGCTGCTAAAGGACAAATTTTCAAAGTGTGTAAGTGTTGCAGTAGTGATTAACGGCATTCAAAGTGATTTGACTGCTCTTGACAAAATTCTAAAACTCTGGTTTACACAGCTAATTATTTTTTGAAATCAACAGCATTTCTCAATTTCTTTGGCCGGAAAACTCTCACTCACATTTGGAAAAACTGTAAATATTAAAGTCACAATTGTATTTTTGATCACTCCTTTTCGCGAATATGTGAACAATTTTAAATGACAAGAATTTTTAAATCGTCATTGCGTGGAAAATATCACAGATCGCCGATGTGACTGTCAGTTTTTAATTCAAATTTTAATGATCCAACTTCTGATGTCAGTGTCATTTTTAGAGGAGGTTTTAATTTTCCAACTAATTTATCACTGAAGCTTTGTTTGACTCTTATAACATATTTATTTATTTATTTGACTGGATGAAAAACCAAGTGGAATCATACTTTTCACTTTAAATCCATATAAACAGAGTTGTCAAACGTAGTTTAACTCTGAAGGTAATTCGTAGGTCACTTTTGCAAATGCATAAATTAGAAAAAAGGTAGGAACAAAATGAGAGGAAGAAGCAGTTCTCAATCTTTTTTTTGGGGGGGTGGGGTACAAATATCAGTAGCTGTTAAAGAGACTGGAGAAAACAGACGGTTAAGTTTTAATCAAAGGAGAAAAGACCTCCTGACTTCCACGAAGTCTTACTTAAAACAGTCCTTTAAATTAATATACTCTCACATTCGGCTCTTGCTCCAGGTCCAAACCATTTACTTTTTTGGCCATTGTCATCAATGGCAATTACAAAATGTTTCCAAATAACTGTTTAATGCATATATGGCATAGCCATTTTCAGATTACAGTTTATCACTGCGGTCATGGATCGTCAGGTCTCGGCTCGTCATCGTCATCATCATCATCATTATCACCATGGTTCTTTTTCCTGAACAATTTTTTCGTTACCAAGGCAATGGACGCTGTACCCACCATCGCGCATGCAATCCCAATACCAATAGCGACAGCGAGGCCGGAGGACTGGGTCTTATTATCCAATGCAGACTGAAATGAAAGGGTTATATATTAAGCTCAATTATCCACAACTTGCGATAAAGGTAAAGCAGCTGTGACCCAGAGGGGTATTTACAAAAACACTTACGCCAGTGAAAAGCGTTTTCTCGACCTCTTGGCTCTTCGGGATTGCTATAGCTCCACCTTAAAAGAAGAAGAGAGGTTGGGAGTTAGAAAAGTTCCAAAAATGTGTAGCGCAATGTTGAGGTTAAAGCTAAGCAGTTACGTGGAGGCATGTTACCGACTATTATATTTTTACACATTAGAGCTCAATCATCAAAAGAAATTTAGGTGAGACTGAGGTTATAAGAATTGTTGACTTTGCAGACCCAAATAGAGAAATGGATCACTAGTATATTGAATGAGCGGCAAAAGGGGTTGATTATCTTGACATAAATTTTTTACCATCCGTGGTGTTTCGTTTTTGTGTACTTTCTTCAACATGCAGACCTGAAATTAATTAGAGCGTGTGAAATTATGTGAATCAGGAAACACAACGTTTTTCTGATCGGCAATTGGAAGAAGAAGAATAAGTCTTCCAATGAAAATTCAGGAAACTGATCGATCGGATTGGGAGGGAAGTCAAACCTGCCATAACTATCGCCGACGGGGTTTGCAATTCAGAAACAAAAAGTACGATTCATGTCACAGCAGCTACTAGGTTTTGTATATAACGTAATTAATTCGAAATGGTGGATACTTAACAACTATTCACCGAAGTAGAGGTGGTTAGTGGCGGATATTTACCTCGCCGCTTCGCGGCTCGGTAAATATCCGCCGCTAACCACCGACACTAAGAGGTGAATAGTTGTTTTAGTATATACTAAAACAGTGAGATAATATACCCCACCAAAAATTTATTTTAATTCATACATTCCAGCAACGATTCCAACATTTTCACGTGAACAAGTGAGGTTACGTAAGATTAATTTGCATTTGTAAACAAAACCTTTCTCATTGGTTTTTATCGATAAACTCCAGGTTAAAAACTTACACCACTACCTTTAAACACGGCCAAACAGAATTTAGTCGCTTTCTTTGTGTTTTCAGGGACTGCTTCGTCGTTATATTGAGTGATTTCTTCGCTTGTCACGGATGCAAACCGGACGCCATTTTTTCCCGAGTTGCTCGGAGGTAAATAGCAAAGGATATTCGGAGTTTGACTAGCCAATCAGAGCGCGCCTTCAACGCTATCCACTGTTTTAGTATATACTAAAACGAGTTATACTTACCTGGAGTATAGTAGCAATATGTTAGTTTCATCTGCGACCCACGCAGTAGCCACTAGGTTTTGTATATAACGTAATTAATTCGAAATGGTGGATACAACGAGTTGTGCCTACCTGGAGTATAGTAGCAATATGTTAGTTTCATCTGCGACCCATGCTTATCCACATGGAATGGATTTTTACCCTGGATGTTTACATTATATCTGCCAGCGTTCTTATCAAAATTAACACTTTCTTCTTTCAGTGTTGCACCTTTGACTTGCTGACAGTTTTCACCACTCAGGGAGTACAAATAGAAAGGCTTGTCCAGGGGAAGCGAAATAGAATTGGTGATTACACCTGTAGGACGGGAAATTAAGGTTAGAAATTAAGGAGATCTAACGTTGTATGCGTATTGTTACAGTGTACCGCAAGCTGGAAAATTCGGTAAGTAAAACATCAGGAGTCCTTGCTTGAGCCAGATCCTCGTAAACTTTGTGGGACAGATCCAAGTCTCCCACATTGTCTTTCCTACTCTACATTCAGCGAAGAAACGAGCGACACTTTACCACTGAGATGGCAATATTTGGGAATAGCATGTCAATTTTTACCCGATACCTTTTTCTTTCATCCCTTTACCCCTGTTCAATGTTACTTTACTTTGCCGTCTGCTTTTGTTAAACATAGAATTGGGAAGGGTTTATTGTAGCAAACTGCAGCTAATTGTAAACTTAAATTGTGACTGAATACTTCCTTTAAGATGGGCACGAGGATGTTTCTTGCCAAATCATTTCGTCGTGGATTGTAACCCCTCTTGTGTTCGTGTCGATATGTTGCCAATTTATACCTCGTCAGAATAAAAGGGTAGCTAATGAGTGAGCATATAGAAGAGCCTCTTGTTGCAACAATCATATTAACCCTGATGAAGGCACTAGGCAGGAGTGTCGAAACGTTGGGTTGATGAATCGTAATTTCGGTTACATTCATTAAATCCTTAAACCAGAGTAGCATCAAACCATGTCCGTGTTGCTAAAATGTTTTGGCGCAAATTTAGAAGATAGCCAAATAAAAAGTTCTTGCGAAAAAAAAGTTCGTTATTCTGATAAGATTACTTATTTTAAAATATATATCCACTTTCACGTTTGTTTAAGATTATAATTTTCAAAACGGTTAAATAACTCTTACCTCTGGCACTGCAACAATAGTTAACTGTTCTATCTTTTGCTTGTTTACCATTAACGGTTGCGTCTTGGAAACTGGAAGATTTGGGACCCCAATGGACCGACCTGCGAATTCAAATAACAGCACGCCGTATAAAAATATATTAATTGAATTGATAAAAATAATTGTGAATTATCATCTATTTTTAAATAGATGGTAATTCACAATTATATTTATCAATTCAATTAATATATTTTTATTGCAGATTTTTGATACTTAAAAGTATCAAAAATCTGCAATAACACTGTAAGCCCATCATGGGAACTTTCTTTGCAAAGTTGTAACTTTCAAAATATATTTAGTATACTATTAGTATCAAAGACGACACAATGATCTTTTACCCATCTGCGAATCCAAGTGGACAAGATTCGTGTTTTAAAATACAGTATCTCCCAGCTGGCCAGTCTTGTGTCTTTTCTGTACTCGTCTTGATACAAAAGTCTTGTTCGATGCCTATGATAAACCAATAAAAATTCAAAAAAAATACGATCCAGACTTGCAGAATAGTTCTGAACTGTATTTATTACACGACTCGTGAAGTCAGAGGGCCAGTAACTAAAATCAACCAATCAAAATGCTCTATTGCCGGTCAATATTCTCTCAGTATATTGGACCGGGCACTGTCCCGAATGGTCCCGAATGACACCGCACTTGTGTCCCTTTGAACTTCAGTCGTGTAATAAATCTCTTATTAACCAAGGTTGCTCGGGACCGTACTGGAAGAATATCGGCTCTCGGTCCTTTTTGTACGGACCGAGCGCAGCGAGGTCCGTACTGTCAAGACCTCGGGCCGAAATTCCCCCAGTACGGTTAATAAGATATATGTATCGTCTGTCGAGGCATTTCCCCATCATTAGATTTTATAGGAAAACTGCGTTCGAGGTGAAGCAGCTTTGAATTACCTGCAAGGCGAATTTTTACATGCCTTCCGTAACGTGACCAACTTTTCAACACACTTCCTCCATTATTTCATCGATCTTTTTGTCGACTCTCGATTAAAAAGAAAGTCTTGAGGGTTGACATCTTTAGAAATTAATGCAAAATAAGGGAATGATAACTTAGGTTCATGATTTCGATCTTAACTATACAAAAATAATGAGTATTCCTTAACACCTGCCCGTTTAAACTGAAGAGGTTTCAATTAAGACCAGTTGACAGCAGGTTATTACCGCTTACAAGGCATCTTACCACTGTTGCCAAGATTTTATTCATGGGATTTTTAAGGTCTCTGTCCTTTTCACAACTTCCTTTCCATAATCGGAAGTTATTGCGTGTTTTGTCTTACCAGCTTGTTGCTGCAAGAACCGCTCTAAAATGTTGAGCAGTTCCGGTGAGAAGTTAATTCAACCGACAGGTACCTTCTCTAGTAATCCAGCCAGCCAAGTGTAAGTTATCGTAGACTTCACGGTCGACCAAATTACCAGTTTTATCATCGTGAAATCTTCGACCGTCGAACCAATTATTCGGACATCCCGCTTTGGGCATGGGAAGGCCATATTTACCAGTTGGCCATGAAACTTTTCCTAAAAACAGCACAAATAGGTTATAAGGTAATAAAATGAAAAGGGAAGGTGACTCGGCTACGCGAAATGCATGGCTATATGTTGCGTTATCCTGGATGCATCCGCCTGAGCTGGGACCGAACAGCTTTGCAAAGAAAAAGAGTACAGCGTTTGCATGCAACGTCAAATCCAAAACTCGGGATAGCCTTCTCATGAAGCTATATATTGTCTCATCGTCAAAGTATATAAATAGAGTCTCTCATAATACATAGCAAGAGTGCGAAGTAGCTATGATCTTTCAGGTTTAAAATGCGCATCAGCCTTTGCTGGAATTCTTTGAGAAAAGGTAACTGTTCTTCGTTATAATTTGGATATATCAACAAAGTTGGAATGGTAAACTGGCCATCGTAACGATTACAAAAGCTGACGTTTCGAGCGTTAGCCCTTCGTCGGAGCGAAGGTGTTCTTCGTTATCTCAGAAACATATTCTTCCTTTGAAGGTAGAGCGGGAGTTTTCCATGCATAATCCACAAGCTACCGCAAACAATTTATTAAGCGTCTCTTTTTTAACGGTAAGTATAGACTTGTTTGATGCTCCAAAAAAACAAACCCAAAACTTGTTATTCGCCTTAAAATTTTGTTGATGGAAGACGCAAGCGGCATGTGATGAACGTCATAAGCTTAATATGAAATAGTTTATAATTTGGATATATCAACAAAGTTGAAATGGTAAATTGGCCACCGTAACGGTTACAAAAGGTGACGTTTCGAGCGTTAGCCCTTCGTCGGAGCGAATAGAGGAATTGTGGGTTGTGTGTGCTTTTAAAGGCAGAAAATGAAGCTACGTTATTGGTGGGAAAATGGCAACGAGAAAAACAAGAATAAATTAGTGGAATGAAAAGCGTTCGTTGATCCCTGTGGGATTTAGACTGCCGGTTTGAAAGATGAGCTTTTGTTCAAGATTTTTACGGCTTTCCGGGCTACATAAGTGTAAGGAAAGACCGCAGATTGCCATATGTTGCTTAGAATGATTAGGTAAATTAAAATGCCTAGCGACTGGTTTCGATGTGTCCTTGTCATTCTTTTCCACGTCGCAAAGGTGTTCTCGGAATCGGTCACCTAGTCTTCTGCCTGTTTCGCCGATGTAAATCTTTTTACAATAAGTGCAAGTTATGCAATAGATTACATTGGCGGAGGTGCACGTGAAGTGATCGGTGATCTTAATGGATCGTTTGGGTCCCGATATTTTATCAGTGTTGTGAATGAAAGGAGCGGAGGCTGCGAAAAGATAGTGCTTGTCTCTGGATCGTTTTGAAGTAATTTAAAGTTTTTAAGAATGATGGATTTAACTGAGTGGTTGTGAGGGTGAAACGCGAGAGTGAATGGAATGCGGTCGGAATCTTCCTTATGCGACGTTTGTAGTGCTGAATGTCGATCAATAAGTTGGGCGCGGTGGTAACCTGCTTGAACGACAGAAACAGGGTGACCACGTTTATCGAAAAACTGGCACATTGACTCTGATTTGTGGTGGAATTCAGAGTCATTACTACATAAACGACGAAGTCTGAGAAACTGAGAAAAAGGAATGGAATTCTTAACGTGAGATGGATGCGAAGACGAATATAACAAGTAATTATGCGAGTCTGTAGGTTTGTAATACACACTAGTGCATAAACCGTTACCTTCAATTGAAACTTTGATGTCTAAAAAGGATAAAGAATTGTCAGAAATCTCCCAGGTATATTTCAGAGCCGGGTGAAAAGAATCGACTGCGGTTATGAATTGAGTGAGCTCCTCTCTGGTAGAGGAGGTAGTGCCGATACAGTCGTCGATGTAGCGACCGTAGAGTTCAGGTTTGGACCCGTTGTATTGGCTGAAAAATTGATGTTCGACAAAACCTACAAAAAGGCTGACATAGCTAGGTCCCATTTTGGTGCCCATGACTACACCATTGGTTTGTTTGAAGAAGTTGTTTCCGAATGAAAAACAATTGAGTGTGAGCACTAGTTCGGCTAAGCGTAGTAGTGTTTCAGATTTAGGTTCCTTATCAGTATGTTGATCAAAAAAATGTTTAAGGGCCAGAAGGCCTTCGCCATTAGGAATGACAGTGTAAAGAGACGTAATATCCATGGTGAAAAGAAGTTTGTTTTGACCAGGGAAATTAAAGTCTCGAAAAATTTGAAGAGCGTGTTGACTGTCTTTAATATATGATGGTAAAGTTTTGACGATGGGAGCCATAATTTTGTCTAGATAGCTGGAAATAAGTTCAGTGGTTACCCCCACCGATGCAGCCCCAAACAGTTTCTTTCGAAACTATCAGCCTTTATTCATGAAATAGTTTACCTTTGGTGGAGTGACACCAGAAAGCCACCAGTGCTAAAGTTAACCAAAACATTCGGAAACTTGATATGTCTCTGTCTTGAGAGTCCAGTCAACACTCTGCAATCTGTTTAATTCTTCATTTCCTGTTTATGATTAACATCAATAAAACAACATCAATAACACAGTATTTTGGTCAGTTCTAGTTCAGTGGAAAATATTACTATGAGAGATGTTCCAGCCGAAGACAATTCCTCACCAACATCGCGAAATGATTTGGAGTTGCACGACTAATGCAGCTTTGACGCTATTTTCTGACTTAACCACAAGAGGATTAACAATGGAACGGTAGGCACAAGAATCTGTAAATAAAGTCGGAGGCATCATTCATCCTTATAACAGGAGGGACTCCAAGACTGCAAACTACGAACACTTTTGTTTTCTTATGACCGCACTTAACAAATTGTACCTGTCGATTAGGTCATGTCTTGTTGTACATAAATCGCGCGCGAAAATTTAAGCCGTTGCTACGTTCTTCCTAATATCTCCTTTATTCCTGGTAGGCTTTTAGGATTTTTTCTTTGGTTTTTCGGTTTTTATTTGGTGTGATCCTTAATTCTACCAGAAGAATCTTCAAACTGAAAAGTGTCGCACAAATTCTTCCCTAATCCTGTAGGTTTTGCTCGACAAAGCCGGTGTCTTGTTTGGATGTCTCAAGGGAAGTTACCTTCAGACGAAATGCGATCGCCTTGAAAATATAAAAAGAATTAATATCACAATGGGAAAGCAGTGATACTAATCTAAGTGGCTGAAATTTCAATCCGTGATCGGTCGTGATAGTTATGCTCAGAAAACACAACGTCAATCATCGTATAGTTGTTTCCTCGGGCTTACCTAGCAAGAGCCGTTAAATCCTTTCTTCTCAGAAAAACTCCCTCATATTTCTCTAAGAATGAGAGGATAATTTGTTCTGTGTTTACAAAATTTCCGTCGTCTGGTGTATCACTATGAATCAATGAACCAAATTTCAAAATTATTTCCTGCAAAAAGTTATGGAACCGTTGACTTGCTCGGCCTACGCAGTTTTCGGATTTGGTAAAAAGGTAGTTTACCTGTTATCCATTGTTCTGTGCTAGTGGCGCGAGTTGACAACTCAATTATATGCTCTATGGTTCAACAAGCAAATGCAACGGTTGGTTTGACGAGCGCACTTTAAAATTGGCAGAAAGACTTATTTAAATGTTTTGTGTATCAAAACCCTGCATATAAGTGATAGTTATTTAGGGAAGTGGAAATGTTTTCTCTATGCACGCGAAAATAACTGCGCCAAATAAAGAAGAACAAGATGATCAAGCTTCAAGGCGGAAATCAGAGACTCAGTGACGTAATAATTTGGAGTAGATTTCCGGCCGGGTAATTATGTCGCGTCCTCGGGCGAGACACTTTACACTCGAAGTGCCTTTTTCAACCCACTGGATTGTAAATGGCTATCATATCATCACTTATCTAGGTAAAATGCTAAGGGACGAAAAAGTTGACGGAACTGTTAAATTATTTCTGGAGATATATTTAAAGCAAGACTTTGGTTCTAAAGTAATAAATTTTTTTTTCAATTACATGTCAAAAGGCAGCACCCTGCCTCAGAGGTGACTATCAACTTTGGTTGGAAAATCCGCCCCAGTGTCAAACTCGGACTCTCTGGATACGTTTAGTAATATAAATATTTGCGTGAGCTTGTTTTATCAAGCCGCCAGTCCAGTGGTAAGTGTTTTTTTATGTTGTAACTGATTTTGATTACTTTTTTGATTTAACTGATATTCTTTGGGTGAATAGGGAGCTATCATAAGACTGCAACTGAGGTTTGCGATTATTCAAAATACGCGAAAACTGCTATTTGACGGGAACATAATTCGTATCCTGCAAGCATTTGTACTGAATTCAGGGATTCGCCTGTTTCGCGCCAGCCCCCGGTTGTCTCTTATATAACGTTCGACTGAAAGGTGCAAGAAGGTTTAACTGGTTCTACCCGAGTCAAATGCTTTATTAGCTAGGAGCAAATAAATCCATAAATCTATAAATAACGAGAAACAAAAACTCCCGATCATTCCTTGATACCGTTTAGGTCCTTCTAAGAATGTAATCAACCGTTTGAAGTTTACTCGGTACCGCGTGATATAATGGCGACATCTTGTCGAAACGCAAAATGTCCTCCCATCCCCTACATATTATTTTTTGACAATAAGCCACCTCTCTCCACCTGTTATTTTCCTTCCCTTGGAGTGAAAAGGACCGCTTAGCCATTCCTAAAACGCAACGATTATCATTTCTTGTCGGATTCAGTCAAGGAGAACTCACAAAATACTTGATTAGCTTCTCAAAGACTCTTTCAACTTAAAAAACGCAAGGACTTACCAGAAAGCTAAAGTGTTGTGACGTCACTAAAAACCTGTTTGTTGTTGCGGATGAGCGGGTTATTATCTCACCCTAGGGATCGCGTTAATATATTGATAGAAAGAGGTTGTGAAAAGAAACATGGCGGATACTTGAAGCCAAAAAGGTATGGTCGACAAGGAGGTATTTTCAGTTGCTTTTTAAGATTTTATTATACTGTACCCCACCGATTTTCATTCAGGGGTGTTTTTTATGTTCGACCAACTTTATTCGAGAGAGCATTGAATACAAGGCTGTGAGGTCAGTTCAGGTAATAATCACGTTTTTGGTTTATGGTTGCTTTGTTTGAATTCACAAACTCTGACCGCACAGTAAGTCGTGAGTACAGCAAAATAATGATCAATCTTTTCAAATGCTGGAAACATACGGATGTAAAAGAAGGCGAAAGTCTTTAAACACGAAAAAATATTTGCTAATCCCAGTGTTCCTTAATCAAAGATATATGCTATTGATCGTTTAGTGATCGACGTTTCGAAATTCTATGATTTATAGAGGCTAAGAGAAGTTTTCTCTTTCAAAGTAATTCACTGAATTCCTACTTTAGTTGAATGGAATTCTGATTTAAAAGGCCGATCAAGGAAAGATCGGTGTCAGCAAAACCTGACAGCGAAATAACTTTAAAATTACGAGAGACCTAAATCCTTCCAAGCGGGTGATTCAGGAAATCAAAACAAGGAAAAAAGGCGTCTGAATGACAAAGCTTCTGTTTAGGTTTTAAACTGTACCGAACCATTGGAGGTTTAAAGTTTCAAGTTGGCAGAAATTTGACAGAAGCTGTCTCCGCTTTGGTCAGAACATCTATCAAAAATCCCCTCTATAGCTACTCAATTAACCGACGCCCAAATAAAGTTGTTTAGATAATTACGTGTTCGAGTTACGTGATGAACGAGTTTCGCGCTACTGTGCTGATAAACCAGCTGGAATCAGTCTTAACAGTAAAATGCTATTGTAAAGCAGCATTCTACTTATTAATGGCACACCAATGCAAGGTTTGTGAAGAGGGGTAGGGGCACATTTTCGGGAGAATTCGTCCGGAAGAAATGCATTTATAAAGTATATATAATTATATTACAAGCCTGTTACTTTGTAGACAGTCAAAGACTTGAAAGAATCTACATTAGAGAAAGGGTTACCGAAGCAGCCACACTTTTACTTGAATTAGAATTAACTCAGTAAGGTCAAACGTTTTAATTGAATCTAGAGGAACAACCATGGGACTGTTACGTGTTTCGACTCAACGTTCACTCTCACTACAGTGGACTTCACTCCATTTGTTGATTCAATAAATAACTCTAAACGCGTCTAAAGGGAGACATGAGGTAACATTTGTTTAGGCTTGCGTCGAAAAAATATTAGTCAGGTCAGTTAGATAACTGTTGCGTTAATTCAAGACCGCAATTTTCGACAAATTAAATGCGCGAGATTTAAACACGAATTCGTTTGTGTTGTAATTTAAAAGAAAATATCCTTACACTTGTTTCGATGCTTACACATCGCTGATTTTTTCTTTCTCTTTTTTTTAGTTAAACTACAACAGAAATGAATACCATTCCTGTGATTCCTGAAAGATGACTTTTGCTTTCAAAGTTCTTTTCCTGGCATTATTGGAACTTTGTCTTTTTGTGGAATATGACCTAGGTAACTTACATTGTAAAATAACAAAGTGTAAATATAATGAAACGACTTCTAGAAAATGGTGAAGCTAAGATAAGCGTCTGCATCACTACACAGCCTTTCCATTTCTTGGGAAGCATCGGTCTTGACTTGAAAAAAAGCGAACTAAGTTTGTTATAAAGGTTAAAGGTTTAACGTTAATAAAATGCCACTCACTCAGCTAGAAATGGATGATAAAGTAAAGGCCACTTCAAGGTGACTAGCAAATCGCCGGGAAGATTCCATGATAAGCAAACTTGAAAATTATCACATGGCTGTCTCTTTGCTCAACTCTTCCTGCAAAGTAGCGTAATGCAATAACCAGAAGCTAGCAGCAAAAATTTTGTTTCCTGGTAACGAACTGTGAGATATGAGATCTTTGACACTAAACGTACATACTTTAGTTTTCAGTCGTAGATGAAAATGCCACTTGGTCTGTTTTACTTGCAGCACCTTTGTTTTACGTAAAGCCGATACCAGAGACAGAGATCCAAATTCTAGGCACGATCAGCAGCGTGTGGCAAGAGAGAAGTTCATTTGTCACTGGGGCACCTGCGCTAGCAGAAAGCGTTATCAAAACTGAGAACATCCAAGACAAAAATGTGGAGGAAACCAAGAGAGATGTGAGCCTTGAAGAACTGTTGACAGATGACAGTCGGAAAAGAGAGAAAAGAATTAACAAAGATAAAAAGAGCGTTGACGGGGAGACTCGATTAAAAAAACTGGCTAGGACGCAAAAAAAGTCAGTAAATTCTTCGCCGACATCGACTGTGGGTAAGCTAGAAGGCAACAACCAACTTTCCCTATTACGCCAATGATAGGTCTTGTGATAGTTGTAATCAAATGCAAATATGTAATAAGCTAATTTAGATTCTAACAAAGCACATGCACTTTTTGTGACGCGTCAAGGATCCGTGCTTGGGCTCATCGTTCTAATGTAACTTTCCTTGAAGTAAGTGATTCAAGAAGATGAGTTGCGTTGCTAACAGCAGGTGTTCAATGACAAGGTGACACAATAGCACACTCATTATACACCAAATGCAAATATGGCAACCAATTTCAGTTGCCATTGGTCTGGACTCACTAGCCTTTCACATATGTAATAATTCTTTTGTGTTTCCACGTGAAGACAAGGCTAGTGAGACCAGAACAATGGCAATTCAAATTGGACGCCATATTTGCACTCAGTGTATAGTTGTGACTAACTGTACAACCGTGTATTGAAGGGGGTGACGTTATCCAGCCTGAAAATTTCTGGCCATGCATTTCTAAGAGGACGACTATGTAAAACCAAAGTAAACTAGAAAAGAAATGAGGTGATGGAAAATTTCTTCCAGGAACGGGAGATTTAATTTCCTTAGCTCGAGTGTTTCCTTTTGTGTACTGACGATTTTTTTAAATCACTACCGAAAGTTCTTACCCATAAATCCTTCTAAAAACAGATACCAAGCGCTTAAAGAAAATAAAGGCAAATCTGAATTCTCTAAAAATTAATTCAGCAGGCAAGGAGGGTGGTCGGTTGCTGTTTCCGTGTGCTACGTATGCTTCTAAATGATGCAGGTTTCTGACTTATCTTAATATTTTTCCATTTTAATAGCGGTTTTTTATGTTGTGTATTTAAATAGAGCTTAGATGGCCATCCGGGACTTATGGACTTCCCAAGCCGGTTAATGGATGTCCGACATCCGATGACTTTGAATGGAAGACTGGGTACCGATTCCACGATACTGAGGATGATGGGACGGAAAATCAGCATTCTGACAGTTTTCATTTGGCGGGAGAATTCAGCGATGAAGGAATAAAACATGAATTCTGTATTAAATTAGATGATACAGGCGAAGGAAGGTATTTAATGTTTACCATGTAACTAATATCCTTTATTATTAAAAACTGGATCGTTGGATAATGCAATTCAAGACTTTTTATTGGCTTAGCCATTATGGTGTATTAGCCAATATACCATAATCTACAGATATGGTAAGCGTACGCGTCAACTTAAAATTAAAAGGGAGCTAAAAAATTTAAGA
>NC_142519.1:9582175-9644675 GCF_964205215.1 Stylophora pistillata
TCGACGATATTCACCTCGCCTTCGGCGAATAATTGTTAACTATTATTATATTAATATTACCCCTGAATCAAACACCAAGGTCACAAAAATAAAGGGAATGATCATCATCCGAAGAAGCTCTTGATTATTAAACAAATTCTCCTTGTCAGCACCTTAGGAAATATATTAAGAACAGTATAGAGAATATGAACACTGATGTTAGGTCTTTAAGGGTTGAGTACTGATGCTAGTTTCTGTGTTGTTTCCTTTTTCTGTTTGAAAACTTGTGATCAATTAATTTTTTCCCAGATGGCCAGATGGAAAATACTGCATTTATAAAAAGGGATCCCGCTGCCCTGCTGGCCTTGACGAGGGATTTGTCATATGGGATGACGAGAACAAAGACAATAAAAATTCCAAAGACGGAGAGTTACCCGAAGGTCTTTTCAACGAAGACACCAAGATTTTCTTCTGCTGCAGTATTACTGGTTCTGCCGGCAAAGAGATCACTTTGCCAAACAAAGCCCCGTTCTTCCTATTTGCTTACGACTCTTATCTTTGCCAGAAGGTGAGTTTTCAGAAAGAAACAACATTTTACAAACATTTACACAAACTTTTCAAGTACAAGTAGTGGTATCAAAGAGCAGAACTACAAATTTAAATTAAATTTATTTGTTTATTTTGTAATCATTATCTTTAGGTTAAGGGGATGAGAGTGGAGACAGAGTTCGTCAAATTTGATGACGAGGACCGAGGCAATATCGATTATGAGGGTGGTGAATTCCCGTTCGGCATACACCGAGCAGAAAAAGACCACATGTTTTTTCTATGTTACTATACACCGAAGGGACAAAAGAACTCTTTGGTGCCAGGTAAAGAAAAATTGTCTGAGTCTTCCTTCTCACCGGAAGATAGATACTGTTCAATTCATATCCTTGAATTTATTTGTAACCTACTAACCGCAGAGAGTACAGGAAAGCTTCATACCTCGTTTTCAGGAAGTCCGTTACCAAAAAAGGTGTGTCCCACGCAAACAATAAACTGCCGGTGAGCTGCGCAGTGTTATCAATAAAGATGAGTTGAATAATAAGCTGAATGTTTTTACGTATGCACAATTCATGAAACTAGCAAGTTTTTTTAGTCAAGCCGATCAGTGCAACCAAATCTGGCTTAAGAATTATTAATTTGATGGTGCATCTTAAAGGTACCATCCAACATTACTGCATAAATGAGCGTCTGAAAGTTATGAATTTTTGTCTTTCTTCACTTTACCCTCGCGGCTAGAGCACCACGACCTTAGTTTAAGTGTTGTTCTGTTACACTAACGTGTTGTCTTGTCTTCTTAGATAAAAAAAGTAATAACTCATCTTCCTCCAAGAATGTCATTCACAAAGATGGATTCAAAAAGCACAAGACGAAGTCGGAAGATAAGCAAGTCGATAAACTGGAGGAACTGGAAAAATTACGAAACTCCGAGAAAATGATGGACGCATTCCTTGCGAGTACTGCTTCGCATAACAAAGAAACAAACAAAAATGAGAGGACAAAGACGATCATTAAAACTATCAGGGTAAGTTAAACAATTGCTTTTCATACTTTTAATTGCTCCCCATCCCAATCCCGGCAGCCAATCCCGGCCGAGACATAATGGGGCATTTGACTAGCGCTCACTGTGAAAGGCGTAAAATGCCCCTACACCTTAATGATAACTTTTTCCCCTCGATTCCCAAGTATTCATCGCCAACGGAAAACTGATTATCGCCACTTTTCAATGTGAAACCACTAATCTGCCAAATTACAGTGTCGTGCTATGATTTGAGCTACCATAAAAATGATCGATTGTATTAGTCAAAATGAATTTAGCAATTTAATAGAATAACTGCTTAGACTAACTAAGCTGACAAGCTGACTGACTGACTGACTAACTGACTGACTGACTGACTAACTGATTGGCCTAACGACTGACTACTGACTGACTGAGTGACTGACTGGCGTGACTGACCGGCTTCTGACCTACCAAATAATTGATCGACTGACTGACTGACTGACTGATTGAGAATTGAACCACGTGTGACATGTCATGTTTTCATTTTCAGGTCCCCGAACGCGAGAATACGACCTCAATAGTTGTAACAACAGCTGGGATCGTCCTAGGTATCGTGGTGTTGGGGGCAGTGGTCGGTATAGTTGTAATTAAACATATCAGGTCAAACCGAGATGGGATCAAAGTAGATTCACTGGATGAACAAGTTTACACGGCGTCCTCACGGAGAAGTAGCTTCACCACTTCAGAAGATGAGGTGGAACTCACTGAAGCTGACTTTGAAGATGAGTTAGTTGAGGACCAATATCTACCGTCAGACTCCGAACTAAAGTCAGGCTTAGAACTCATGTTTCTAAAACAACAAAGACATTATTGGACACGGAAAAAGAAGCCTTGATATAAATGCTTCAAGGATACAATAGGGAATCAAGGCTATTACTGTAAGAGACATTTAACGGACTTGAATTTTTCCCATAAGTACCGTGGTATGTTACTCGAGGTCACAAAGACAGGTTTCGTGTGTGTCCCCCGTCAATATATCCGTTCTGACTGAGAGCAACAAAACTGAAGATAATTGAATTGTATCTCGATGTAAATAGAGATAAAGGTAACACCCACTAATAGCACAATTCATAAAAAGTTGGCAACAAAAATTGAAAAATGAGGTAGAGAAAGAGTAACTGTAGCAAATACAGTTCACTCAGATAACTCCCAGTCAGAGTTTGTCTATCAGTTAAAAGAGGCAAATAGATCATTCAGCAGTAAAATAACTGAATTATCAAAGCTACTTCTGCCATACCCAATTTATCTGCATTTTCTTATTTTGGATGATTGGTGAGTCAGGGAAATTTTAAACCACAGTCAGTGGATATAAGAGTGACCCCAGTACGTTTTTGTTTCCCTATTAACTATCACTGACCACGAAGACAGGAAGTAGTAATTAGAAACATGATGAAAAATCGCTTTTTAATTAAAACTGTGAACATTTCTGGAAGTTCATTTCTTATGTATTTGGTCTAAATAATACGGGCGAGGCTAGCTTAGTTCGTTTTTCATTTCTCTGTTGCGCGATCAGCAACGTTGGGCGTCAAGTCATTGCGAACTATTTAGAACCTTAAAACCTCGACGCCTCGAGCCCCTGACCTCCATATTACTTCAACACTGTTGTCGGCGGTAGATTGAGCCGGTATTACTTATAACGTTACTACCACCCGTGCTGATGGCACGGCAATCTATCAATTGAAGAAGATAAAGGAGCAAAATTATGTTTACGTCATTCATGTGATTTTCCTTCAATAGATCGTACTTTTCTGAGCTTGTTGCAAAATGGAAGAGTTCTCGAGTGGTCTGGAAAGGTTAATTAACAAAAACTGTGCTCCCGGGGGGCCTCGAACCCCCGACCTTCGCATTACTTCAGCACCAACGGTAACATTACGCCGGTACTGCTTATAAGTACGACGCTCTAACCGACTGTGCTACGGGAGCCGGGTAATCTAGGAAGTGATTCATGGCATATATGAATAGCATTTTAAAAATACCTCAGTTTATAACTAAACGGAAATTTCTATTTGGAAAACTCCTGCATTACCAGTGATGAACTGATGATTGACTTTTGGCGCATAGAAACCCTCTTCGAGATGGCAAGGAAATCGGTCGGACTACTCGGGTAAATTGAATTTTAAGTAGATATCTTTGAGCATTAGTAAAGGATTTATTTAATGGAGTAAGATCCCAGTAATGAAACTCACTTAAAATTATGGGGACGAGGGACTAAGAGGGAAATCCCAACTCCGTATTTAAGTCAGGCTTAGAACTTATGTTTCTAAAGCAACAAAGACATTATTGAACACGGAAAAAGAAGCCTTGATATATAAATGCTTCAAGGATACAAAAGTGTATTCAAGGCCATTATTGTAAGAGAGTTTCAACGAACTTAAAGTGTTTCCACATGGACCGTGGTGCAGGTCACAAAGAAAGTTTTCGTGTGTGTCCCCCGCCAATATGTTCGTTTTACTGAGAGCATCAAGAATTGATGGAGATAATTTAATTGTACCTCGATGTAAATATAGGTAACACCCGCCAAAAGCACATTTCACAAAATGTTGGCAACAAAAATTGTAAAAGTGAGGCTCAGAAACAGTAACTGTAGCAACTACAGTTCACTCAGATAACTCCCAGTCAGAGTTTGTCTATCAGTTAATAGAGGCATATAGATCATTCAGCAGTGAAATAACTGAACTACCAAAGCTACTTCTGCCATACCCGTTTTATTTTAATTTTCTTCAGTTATTTCAGATGATTGGTGAGTCAGGGAAATTTTGGAGGATATCAAAGTGACCCCACATCGTGTTTGTTTCCATATTAATTGTTACTACGGAGACAGGAAATAGTAATTAGAAACATAAAGTAATTTGCTTTTTAATTAAAACAGTGGACATTTATGAAAGTTCATTTCTTATATATTTTGTCTAATGATAATGCTGGCGGGGTTAGCTTTTTTTTTTCATTTCCATGTTGCACGATCAGCAACGTCGGGCGTCAAGTCATTGCGAACTATTTCAACCTTAAAAACCTCGACGTTTCGAGCCCCTGACCTTCATATTACTTTAACACTGTTGTCAGCGGCAGATTGAGGCGGCATTACTTATAACGTTCTTACCGCCCGAGCTGATGGCACGACAATCTATCGATTAAAGGAGGTGAAGAAGCAAAATGATGTTTACGTCATTTATGTGATTTTCCTCCAATAGATCATACTTTTCTAAGCTTGTTGCAAAATGGAAGAGTTCTTGAATGGTCTGGAAAGGTTAATTAACAAAAACTGTGCTCCCGGGGGGCCTCGAACCCCCGACCTTCGCATTACTTCAGCACCAATGGTAGCATTACGCCGGTACTGCTTATAAGTACGACGCTCTAACCGACTGTGCTACGGGAGCCGGGTAATCTGGGAAGTGATTCATGGCATATATGAATAGCATTTTAAAAATACCTCAGTTTACGACTAAATGGAAAGTTCTATTTGGAAGACTCCTGCATTACCAGCAATGATTGCCTTTTGGTGGATAGAAACGCTCTTCGAGATGGCAAGAAAATTGGACTACTAGTAAATTAAATTTTAAGTAGATCTCTTTAGCATTAGGACAAAATTCAGCCATCTCTGAGAAGTAAAATAAGTAAAGGATTTATTTAATGGATTAAGATCCCAGTAATGAAACTCACTTAAAATTTTGCGACGAGGGACTAGGGGAGAAATCCTGAGGGATCGGAAAGAGCTTGTCTTGTTCCTCGAATAGCTAGATCACAGGATGCGCGCCATTGTACCCGCTCGTGAAGTCAGCCATATTTCCTATATGCCTAGGGGCAGGCAAACGCTTCATTGACTCCATACAAACAGCTCATCAACGTACACTTCACAGAAAAGTGAAAAGAAAAAAAAACAACAATCAGAAAAAAGCGTGGACCACAACCCTCTCGGCCTTTCTCCAAATTAGACCATGTGGTCCAAGAAAAGACAAAATATTTGCATTTATTGACCAAGCGTGCGGACAAGATGGCTGGATATTGGCCCAGTCCTTTCTTTGCATTTTTTGAAAAAAAAATTACGAGGGTAATGTCCAGCCATCCTGACCGAACAAGCTTGGTCAATAAAGGATTTATTACATTGCAAAAAATTTCGCTTTATTAAGAATTAAGAATGACTTGTTTACTTCGAGAGCCAAGAAAGAAAGCCAACTGTGTTTTTAGCACAATAGACTCACGAGAGTCGTTTCTGTTTTCTTTGTTTCAACTATCTTCTGCTGCTTTTTGCGTCTCCATCACTGACATTGTCCAAGAATTACGAACTTAGTACTAGTTCAATTTTACATCAGTGCGCGGGATCAATGCTGGCGATTCGAGCAGGCGAGATGGGCCTATCTTGCCCACTCGCAAAGCCAATCAGAACACGGGGTGCGCTTCCTATTTCCCACGGGCGCTGTCAGCGATGTTGTGAATTCTACTTCATAGAAACCTATTTCAGTAATCAAAAGTAAACGTACAACTTGGTCTTAGACTATTCGATGTTTGTGATTTTCTCGTGTGGTTAGAACGTTTCTAAAACATATGGTTCATTACATCTACCAAATCAAAATAAGGGAGGTTTCGTTTGTAGTTCATTTTACTACTTATGTTAACGGCTATTGATATTTTTCGTTTTTGGTAATGCCATTAAAATCACCGGTAATCATCAGTAATTAAGATGTTATCGCTTTAAAATGTAAATACAAGCAAAACCTATTATTAAAGAGTATACTGAATTATGCAGGCGCGCTACGAAAAAAGTAACTTTTCTGTCATAGAGACTCGGCGAATTTTAACTTTTGATTGCTAAACAAATGTGCTACAAGGAATGTACATCCCTTAGACACTGTTGGTACAAGAAACAAAAAATCTGTTTTAATCAGCCCCCTGCCATCGGGAATGGCCGTAAACTTATCAGTATTGACAAAGATGTATTATTTCTAACAATAAGCTTGTCAAAAATGCTTTCAATGTGTAGCTGGCGGGCATGAAACATAGTGTGAGCTAAGAGAGGAATGTGAAAGGTTGCTTTTCGCCAAAACAAGTATCGATAGTAACTTTCAGATCGTTTGCGGACATGCAAGAGAATCACAGATGAATTCCCTGGTACCGGCTGAGGCAAGATTCTTGACTTTAGGAAGCAAAGCAGTCGGCAAATCAGGTACGAGAAACGCATTATCTTTGAAATCCGTTAAAATGATGCAATGATAGAGGACTGTTTGGACGATCTGGAGCTTAATGTTACACTTTATGAGTATGAGGGAACAGAAAAGATTTATTTCCCATAAGAGAGCAGCCAATAGTTATCACGTTAATTGATAAAACCGCAATCCTTTACACACAACCGTGCTACTCCGCGAGGGAGAGAGTTGGTCAAGCCAAATTAAATCGTTTCACCTCTCTGTGTTACGCGCGCAATTATTTTCAAAAATACCTCTATGGTCACTCTATGCGGAATTGAGCTTTGTGACTTTTTATTTTCCAGCAAAGTTTGCTGATAGCATTTGGAGCCAATTTACGCTCAATATCCTTCTGCATACGGCATTTGAAACTGATCCATTGTTAAGCGCAAATTAATTCAACGTGTACAGATTATATGGTATTTATTCCGCATAAAAAAATTAAGTCCCGTTTATTTTTATCCATATATAGAATCACTAGCTATCTGAAAGTGAACTTCTCTAGACAATACTTCAGGACCCTTTGTTGAAACTATTCGTTAACAAAACAGTTACGAAACTGCTAACGAGTTTCTATTGATTTTATCTGTTTGTGTTTCGACCCTTAATCTACTGATAGTTATGTATCGCATTAACCGGTGCACATGTGAATGTCATGTTAGTCATTCTCTTATAAGTTCAGCGATTGCGGTCAGGATTAAGGAAGAATATTACGAGTTGACTTAAATGAAATGCACTTTTATAGGACGACCGTTGTTTCACTTGTTGATCGCAGATTTGATCGATTTAAAGATCACTTTATTTGTCTGCTAGATTTAATGATATTGTTTGAAGCCAATCGACAACAAATTTGACTCGTGCTGTTTTCTACGGCTCTCAGTTAGTAAATTCAATTCACCGATCGTCATCTTCCGTAAATCAATTAGACGGACATCTCGCAAATAAATTCTAAATCTTCCTGGCCTTGTTATTACTGATGACACACATTTCATAGCTGTTCTTCTGGAAAAATAGTGGGTACGGTGGCCAATAATTGCAAAACACAATGTGTTGTGTTTCAGATAAATGTATTGTGTTTCAAATAAGTTTGTAGGGTTTTTAGCGAGTGTTTTGTGTTTTCAGTTTGTGTGTGTTGTGTTTTCAGTGTTTGTGTTGTGTTTTGCACTTATGGGCCACTATACCCCCCGAGAGAAATCAACTATGGTTTCTTGACCAGAACACAAACATAACGTGTCGCACACTGGAATTCGATAAGATTACCATATGCTGTTAGCTTGAAATTAACATCATTGACACTTTCTAGCATCTTTCTTTCCTCTCATCGAGCCGGTGAATTTTTAGAGAAATGAAGTAAGAAGAGAAAATTAATTTGGTTTCCGATGACAATAAACATTACAAACTTCACCGACCTTGTAGTAGTTTTTTAAGCAATAGAACGCACTTTTTATCTTTTTACCGGCGTAATAAACCATGCAGAATGTTGGGAAAATACGAGAAAAGTTTGTAAATCGCGAGCACGAGCCGGAGGCGAGTGATTTCCAAACATTTCTGGTGGGTTTGAGCAATACGAGCAATCAGAGCGCTCGTATTTTCTCAGTTATTTCATATTTAACCCTTTAACTTCCAGAAGTGATTAACATGAAACTTCTCCTTGTAATACCCGTACATTAGCGAGCAAACAGGTAATGAGAATATCTAAACTTATCTAGTAGAAGTCGTTGTCTTGATCTAACACCAAATTCTTATCACTAATTTACAAGGAAATGTGTAGCAGTTAGAGGGAAGAATTAACAATCAGATCTTGGAATTTTAAGGTTCGATAGTCTGTACACTTGTTACGACGTTTTTCATTCTCGCAAACTGGTGTAACCTAATCGCAAGTTTCCGCGTGAACTTAGTTAAGGAGTAACATCTGCATGCGTGTGATTTGGATGTCGCAGAAATTTCCCTCGTTGCTAAGCGACAAACGGACGTTCCTCACCTGAAAAAGTTCTAATTTTGGCGGAGGAGAAGTAAACAAGCGTCAAATACGCAATGTCGATAAATCATAGAATTGTTTACCATCGAACAAACAAAGTGCGCTCGCAGATGTAAGGTTTATAATGAAATTTAGTTTGATGATTAATAGGTTGGAGCCCTTTTAAAACGACTGGAAAGTAAAACAATACAACAGTACAATATTCTTTATTTAACGAAGGTGACGTAATTAACCCAACGAGTTATCTAACTTACCGCCTTCACAACAATACAAACCCACCATCCCACCCCAGGGGAGGACATCCATCACACAGTAATTTCGCGCGTGGGAAATTAACGTCTTCTACCCCTAACCCTGCAGGAGAAGGGACCTCCATTTATTCGTCCCTATCCGAGAAGACTAGATTATCTAACCATTTCTTGATGTTACTGAAAGGTAGCAAATTCTTCTCAATTATTTTAAGACCCTGAGTGTTGGTCCGGCCGGGGCTCGAACCCTCGACCTCCCGCACAACAGTCCAGCGCACTATCCATTGGGCTAACTGGGCGGCGGTAAATGTGATAAGTCTGGTTTTGAGCTGTACGACTCTCAAGCAAAAGAAGTTCCACCTGGACAAAAGGGGAAGAGAAATTCTATAGTTTTAACTTTCTTTAAAATTTCTGTTATAATAGTCTTAACATTTTACATCATTTTTATCAACAGCTTTAACAGTTCGTTTTCTGACGAAGAGATTCATTGGCGAATATCAGTCACTTATGCGTAAGTAGAGAAGTCATTGATTATAAGAATTTAACAATATGCGTCGTTGCTTTGCGACGCAAATAGATGAACATTCTTTTTCACTGTTTGAATTGAACTGTTTAGAAATGGTACCCCTTAGTTTATGAGATGTGAGAAAATTTGCTAAGAATTTCCTCCCAACTTTCGCACGCACTCCTAAAGTGATCACTTTAGTTAGGCTCCATGCTCTTTTTAATCCACTAGGTGACACGCAGGTTAATTAAATTACAAATTGTATGGCCACACTGAGGATCAAATCAAACACAGGTCTATGTGGGTGAATCTAAACTTTTAAAATGACAAGGGTATTTTGTTCAGTCTGTTTTAGGTGTTCAGTCGGTATTGTGACACGATATGGAGGGGGGGAGGCGGGGGGGCGAGGGGAGGTTGGAGAGGTTTGGGATGGGTCGCGATCGAACCCAAACTTTAGTGAACTTAGGCAGGGACGTGTTTGAGACGCAGTGGACGGCAACCGGGGAAAAAATGGAACTAGTTCTGGCGTGTTTTGACGCCAATGGATCGATTAGAAGGCCGTCATTTTAACATTTTACACCAAAATATGCTAACTAAAAGGCTGTCATGAGCAACAGAAAGGAAAACTTTCAACTTACGGCTGCTGTCCGCACCTCAAAACGTTCGTGCTTAAACTCCTAAATCTCTTTCCGTCTGAGCTCTACGCTAACATCGCGTCTCGTTTATTAACTGAACGCCTAATACAGGCTCGTATTTCTACTTCTTAGGGTTCATTTTCGATTGACATCACAGATTGTTCTTCCTCATTATGCATAAACAGACTTGTTCAAAAATGTTCGTAGACAGCTTTTAGTCTGACTAATGAGGGCGACAACTCGTTTTGGTCGCTCTGTCTGGGCCAACCGACCGTTAAACGTTATATTGGCCACCGACTGACTCACTTGTGCGTTAATGCACTTGTTCTCTGAACCATATCGTTTACTGTTTGTTAATTTACTAGACAACTAACACGCACATCATTAGTGAATTCGATTCATGCTCTGCATTTTTTACCTATTTTGGCCAAAATTCACGGCTAAGATTAATTCATGGAATGAAACATGTAACAAGTCGACACGGAGATGGAGTTTGTCGGGTAAATTGGCTAATTGCTTGAATTCTCTCATTGAATATTCAAGCGTTGAGAAATGAGTTGAATGATTCCAACTCTCTGTATTTACTAAACAACATAACACATGCAACTTGTGATATTCTATTGAGTTTAAGTGATCGAATAGACAAATTCCTGGAGCTCAATGGAAACCGAAAAAGAGAATCAAAGAATGAATTCAACTTTCCAGCATTACTGAAATAGCATTGTTGTTAGCAACTCAGCAACGCCAGAGGTTTATCTCAATAATTGCTCATTTCCTGGCATTAAGCTGCGTAATGAACATTCAATGCTCTGCTAAAGTGGATTAAACCACACAATGATGAGATCTTCGTTCGCTTCAGTACAGACGTCTCCATGGTAATGTAAATAAGGACGCCACTACTCCCTTACGTTTATTCGTCTGCCTGCGGGAATTGATCAAAAAACCAAGCAGAACTTCTTTCACAATAAAGTAAAGAATTTTCATTAGCCTCAAACCTAAATCATGAGCATAAGCTCTCAGTTCAGAGAACAGATCAAAGTATCCTTAAATAAACATCAACGGATTTTGTACAAGTCAGTTTATGATAATTCATACTGTGAAAATTTTACCCTTGTATAATTGTTCGCATTCTTTTCAAGTCTTTTGCAACAAACATTTGTTCTCTAATTCTTTATTTCAGAACTAACCTACAGTCATAAAATCAAGCTGGGCGATGAAGTTCTGACATTTGAGCTTCGTGATGCCATAGAAAAGGTATGCATGTATTCTGCAGGTTTATCTGACGGCTTCGTTAAGTTTTAAAGACTGCTCTTGTTTACCAATCATCAATCAAGCGTGGGTGATGCTTTGATTTAAAGTGGGCTTACTTCTAACAAAAGACTGAATTTAATCATCATTTTTTATTAGGTGACGCTAACAGTTTCTCATTTAATTTGTGGGTACTTCAAAACATAGTTGTTCCTATGTCGCTTTTTTAAACTATACATCTATTAGGACGCTCTTAATAATCAGTAAATCTTAGTGTTCGTCTCATATGCCTCGCTATAAAAGGTAAATCATCGAATTTTACTCTATGACTGGTTATTTGGACTCATTTCATGCTTATGTACATAAATACTCTTATATAGAGATTTCATAGCTTTGCCAATAATACCTAATTTCTTCTATACATGCCGGCATTCACGTAGATTGAGACCACCCTGTGATATTTATATTTCAGGCCCCGTACAAAAAGAAACATCATTCTTTTTTATGTTTTCAAGTTTCGAAAAATCGTTGTTCCAAAATGATTGGGTTTTTCATTAAAACGGTTACGGCTCTAAGTTGAAAATGACGACGAGCGTAAATAGCTAAGTCATCAGTCCTCATTCAAGGTTATGTCCATGCCTCCATATGCATACATACACACATCCACTTTATTTCGGCACGATGATAGTTAAAGCTAGTGCTTATGGGGTCGTGCATCTAGTCTAAAGTACAATTACATGATTACGCATCAAAGAATTTTGCTCTCACGAGAGCCATGCGATTGTTTAGCAGAACGCTCTTGCAGCACCTATGAAAAAAGGGTTATAATCTCAAAAAGCAGTTCGATAATTAGAGAGAGGTTGAGAGGTTGTGACGTTAAAAGATAGCCTGTTATTGTCAGAGGTATACAGAAAGACAAAAATAAATCTCATGTAATCTTCGTCAGAGAGTTGAGAAATTGGGTGGAAAGGGAAACAGCTGAGCATTGTATTCCCCCCATACAGTTAGGTACCGACCCCACAACCTTCCACTCGTCAAGATCGATATCATAAAACTCTACTTTGTCCGTTCTTTCACGGGAATTTTTCTTTCCTCCGAGGACATAGATATGATTTCCTACAAAAGCTATCCCTGCTAACGCTCTTGATATACACAGATTAGCTATGTATGTCCAGGTGTTATTCTCTATGTCAAAAGCCTCACAAGAGCTGTGTGACGAGTACAAATCATCTTGGGTTCCTCCTACTATGTAAAGATTTCTTCCGACAGCCACTCCGCATGCGTATGCTCTACGGGCCTGCATCGGCGTAGTCATGGTCCAAGTGTTTGTTCTGGGATCATATTTTTCAACCGTGCTCAGATACTTGAACGGGTCATTAGCATTGTTGTTTTCTGTTTTTCCACCAATGGCGTAAAGGTATTTATCAGATACGACACATGGACCACCTCTGTTTGATGTCATGGGGGCGACCGCTTCCCAGATATTTGAGTTCGGGTAATACCTACAAAAAAAATAAGTCCCATGTTTTTACCTCAGTCTTTTAAAGGAACACAATATTCTTTACACATTACCTGGCCAACAATAATCAATATTTTTATAATAAATCAGGACGTTTTCGATTACCTCAAAACGGAGTTAAGCGGTCTTCCTCTGTGCCAGCCACCCACTGCATATAAATATCCATTAAGTTCGGCCACACCAAGAGCAGAGATTTCCTTAGCCATTGGTGCTACTCCTGCCCAAGTGTTTGTTCTATGAAATTCACAAGCAAAGAAACATCAAAGTTGTTTTATAACGAGGAGCTTAGCTTCTTAATGTTGGTAACTCTTACCTCCCCCACCCCCTGACATCTTCTTAGGCCGTTCTAAAACAGTTTGCTGGATTGATGCGGTCATGGTTCGCATCTAGACCTCCTGGAGTCATTTGCGTTGACCAAAAGGCCACTGCGTCACTCCCACTGTAAGCAAATAACAATTAAATACTTGAAAACAACCTACCTGTAGTCATATCTCTCCATGCTTGACAGATGTCCATTAAGGGAGACTCCTCCCACTGTGTAAATAAACCCCTCGCACGCCACAGCACCGTGACTGAAGCGCGGGATTAACATTGGCGCCAAATTGTACCACTGATTGACAGATGGCACGTAACACTGAGTCGAGGAACGCAGTTCGTCTCCAGGTCCCCAGATGGTAATGATGGCGTCTACATTGAAATTCAAACATTTCCGTATCTTGCAGATATCCCTGATTGGGTGTCCTTGAGGTCCGTGTAACGCATATGACTTCATAGCTTCGTAAAGAAGCTTTGTGCATTCGAGGTTGTTGGTTACCAGTTCTTCCGTTTCAACGTATTCTGCTATGTAATATTTTGACATGCAACCCAAGCGAACCTTAGAAAGCAACCGCGGGAAATCCTCTCTCCTTTTATCCTCGTCGTGTTTGACCCACGAAATGACCGCTTCGTACACCTGCTCCTCTGTCTCGACAATGATATCGTCTAAGGAAATGAGTTTCTCAGTTTCGCAGAGACGAAGATGCAGGAATTCCTCTGATTTCGAAACAGCCACGAAGTTCTCAAGAATAAAGTTCTCAGACTTGTCTATGAGTTCTTCACAATCAAATTTCTCTGAAAACGCTCTCATTGACAGGCAATTTGAAGGATTTAAAATCCCTTCTAGGTATTCACTCCCTTTAACTTTCAAGCTTGTGATTAACAGGTAATCCGCAGCGAAAACCAGTTCTTTGACATTCTCATCAGTTATCTCAACTTCTCCCGTATATATGTAATGGAGCAAATCATTCATTATAAAGGCTTGAAATCCTTCGAGTTTGACCTCATCTTGATGTTTTTCTCTCATGTCGGATGTAAACAAGCCGAGGAAATACTCGCTACCTGCCGCCAAGACGTTTTTGTGCGCTGGGAATTCTTGTCCGTCCACTTGAAGAATTGTATCGCACAATATATCCTGTCGACGAAAGTCGTCCATTCTCTTGTAAAGATTTTCTTCGTAGGTAATTCGTGGCTGGCGGAGATGTCTGTCTGTTTCTTTCAAATCCATTATTTTGTTTAATGGTTTTACATGTGTTTGGAACATACACTTTCGATTCTGGTAATCACTTTGACTGAAACGGTGAAATTCAGAGAAAAAAAAAATTATGACGCAGAGTCCTCCTACGACCTTCGCTTAAGTCGCTGAGAAAAATTTTCTCGTGATCCAAATGTCGACAAGAGACTTCCGATTTTTAAAAATAAATATCACGTTGAGAAAACCATTTTAAAACGTCATGGCCTTTCTGAGACACGTGGCAGGTGTCACTATCCATATTTGGATATGAGCATTGCTTTCACAGAGCTTTCTGATGAAAATAAATTCGCTAAAAAAGCGTCCGTTTAGCTTGTAAGTTAAAAAAACCAACCATACACCTCGATAATGGGATGAAGATGTTCTGCCAACGGAAGTCAAGAAAAAAAAAAGGCATCACAATTACAAATACGTCAACCGCGGAGATTTTGCGTTTTGAAATATGCAAATAAAATTTGGTAAGAAAGTGAATAATCATTGACACGAATTTGATGTTCAACGCATATTTCGATTTTTGCGACCGGAGTGATCGAAATAACATTGACTCGAAATATGCTTACTTATTGCAAGTCGAAACTCATTTTCAGACATAGTAGTTTTTATAATTCAGTAAGACTTAGGAAAAAAAAAAGGTTATGTGCATGCGTGACGTTAAAAATTCATAGACTGCCGCATTTGACATTTCGTCCACAAAATATCCTGGGAAGCCACTGAATTAACCTTTCTAAAGAAATAAATCCTTAAGCAAAATTCTTCTTCTTGACCTTGTGACGATTATAGCAGTTTTTGACAGTAAAGGTCAAAAAGGCGTGTTCCCCGGAAAAACCGTATTATCCACTAAATATCAGCGGTGGCTTTATTGGACTTGAAGAGGAAAATATATAGGAGGAAAACACGAGAAAAAAGATTATGTTCGAATATGATCGTGTAAAATATCTTCGTAAATTGGACAATACTGCTCCACAACGAAAACAAGAAAAAGATTTCCAGACAAAACTCTAGGGATGCTGGGAACTCTACTCGCGAAATTAAATCTTCTTTGTACAACAACGCCGTATTAAATATAAACAACCGCAAACTCTGTCAAAATTAAGTGGATTCAAGACGAACGCTTATGGTGTTTTGTGTAGTCAACTCAAATATTCTCGAATTGCTGACAAACTATTTCAAAGTCAAATGATACCACGTTATATTGTTATAATGAATCTATGCCACAAATGTGCGTGAATTCAGTCTGCAATCAGTATAAACTGCAAGACAATTCTGCACAAACATTTTGGTCAAAATAGAAGAGACTATATACCAAGAATTTACAGACGGGTACTTGAATAACAAGGTATTACTTTCACGTGCCATGTTTCCATAGCACGTGGAGGTAACCCGTGATGATGAGCATCCCATCCAGGGGGTGAAGCAATTCTCTCATTACTTCATGCTGTGAGAGCTGCAATAACCTCAGACGGTGTGGTCCATTTGGTTGATTCTTGTATAGGCCTCTATAGAATTTTTTTTTTCTCATTTCCACTGAGCTCTTGTTCCCTCCACCACAGAGCGATACATCTCAAGTTGATAAAGACATCAAATGGGCGGACGCTTTTCTCGTGGTGTATTCTATCACAGACAAAAACAGCTTTAACAATGCCATACAACTGGTTGAAGCAATCTACGACGGCAAAGGTACAGACGAATTGCATGTCGCTCTGGTGGGAAACAAGATAGATCTAGAGCATTTCAGAAAAGGTAAGAGAGCAGATGTCTTTACAATCTCCTCAGACGAAAAACCGGTCGAGTGCGAAGATTGAAACCTAAAAAAATCTGTCATCCATGACCGAAACTATTTCGTGATGATCAGTGAAACTTAGAAAGTCACGAAACTTTTGAGATGACCCTAGCAGTGGAAACGGTAGACAAATGTTAAACGGCATTCAAATAAATACAATGATACAGAAAGTACTTAAGGCTCGCAGCAAAAAAATGAGAACTATCGATCATTAACTCTTAGTGGGTTTTCTGAACGTCCGGAAATGAATTTTTGAAATTCTGACCCATTGTGCCTTCAAAAGATTACCACAAAATATTGCCTGACCCAAACGTTGACTTGCCCCTCATCCTTAATTTATATATGTTTTTCAGTAACCACAAAGGAGGGCCAATCGGCTGCCGAACAGCTCGGATGTATGTTCTTCGAAGTTTCCGCTGCAGAAAATTACGATAATGTTCAGGAGGCATTGAACGTTGTCTTCCGAAGGGTGGCTCTTCACAAGAAATATTTGCGACAGGAGAAGGAAAAGCGCAAAAACACCAATCCACAAATAGAGAAGAAGAAACAGAAATTTGGAAATTCTCTTTTCAATTGGAAAAACGAGAAAAAGAGAAGTCCAAGACGAGCAGACACACTTTGATATTAAACTTCAACGAAGTTCTGTTGACTGAACTGATTTTAGATGACTTGGAATTTCCTCAAGAAAACCACCGTCTTTCACCCTCACAAAACAGCAGTAAAACATCGTCTACATTGTCAATTGAAAGTCTAGGTCTATCTGAATCGGTCAACTAGTTGTCCTTCCATCCAAAATACTTCAGTACATGAGCTTGGGGTAGAAGAGTACTCAAAACCAAATCAGCGTTTGGAAAATGGCGTTTTAAGTGAGATATCAAACTTGACAAGGAATAGCTTGATAAGACTTTTCGTGCCTTCAACTTCCCTCGGCCGAGATACACAAGTTCCCTACGAGATTTAACCAGCTATAATGATACCCCAAAAGAAACTTAAGGATTCTCTCGGAATTACCGTGACGTTGTCTAAACGCAATGATCTACAAAAGGGTAGTCAGTTGTGATCGATTGTTTATTTTCCTGTTCACTATTTTATGAAACGAAGTTTACTAGGAAAAAAAAAAGTCATCAAACCGCACTGATCAGGCTTCTATACCACTATCAAGGCCGAAATTCACGTTCTGATAGCTATTTTGTCAAAAATCCCAGCAAACCACAAGAAGGGCTTTGAAAAGCGGAGAATTTTGTTATTGGAGAGCCTGTTAAATCCGCTACTCCCATAAAACAAACCTGTTGACCTTAGTACAGTGTTATGCTCTTACTACTGATTTCATACGCCGCATGTATACGTGACATTAAGAAAAAGTTAACTGGATAAAAAAATAATAGTCCATCAATAGCAAAAGGGAAACGTTGGGAACTAGCGTCGTAACAGCCTAAGATCACCTCACGTCATTCAGATTTCCTGAGCGGTGTGGGAGTCAAGGTATTATGCCGCGCTCAGTATAGAAAATAGTTTGAACATTAAGCAAAGAACTAAGTGCATTTAGAAATTCCAATGAAGCCTGTTTAAGCCAATTTGTCGCAACTAAAATTAGTTGACATCTGCCATGAACTAAATGGCTATAAAAAGCTGGTGATATTTATAGAAAAATAACTGCAATTTTTCCACGTATGTCGTCAATAGATCCACTAATTGCTTAGAATGTGCACTGCACGGTGGGCATAGTTCTCTATTGCACGCCGAGTGAAGACATTAAAGATCCTCAGTTCCCCTACATGGACGAGCTTCAAACTGGTAACAGATCACTTACTCCGCATTAATAAAAGTTATTGAGAATATATCCTTAACGCCACCACAACAGGTTGGGACCTAACGGTAGTGAATGCTTCAATCATTTGTCTTTATGACACTTACGCTCTCTTCCGTTCCTACGTTGATCTTAGTCTAAATTGCAGTGTTTAACCAACCACTCCTTCACCCCTCCCTCCCTCCGCCATCCCCGCTTCGCTGCGCGTTTAAGGCATTGTACCTTCCCAACCCCACTGCTTGAGTTTTAACGTTTAATATAAATAACGAGCTATACAGTGTGGTTTCTTTGTTTATTAATCACTGAAAATATAGTTACTAAAATAATACAAAAATATAACGTTAGGATAACACATTTAAGTGTTTGAGCTAACAGATTGTAACTTAGGCAAATTGACAAGGAAAGTGTTCCAAACAGTACATCTAGCGAGAGAAAATACTGGGCGAGGCAAGCTTGTGATTCCACTCGCATACGCCTTTCCAACATAAACGCTGTTTTCCGTTAGACACGATTGCACCGGTTGTTAATTCTGTTCTAAACCACGGTTACTTTCGATAGAAACCTCGTCAAAGAATAAAAAAATCCTCATAAAATTTACACGATTTGGACAAATTCCTCATAATTAAGACTTTCCAGTCAACCAGTGAATTATCTGAAGCCATTGGCAAAATGCTACCCAGAAATCCTAGTCAGCCTTTAAGAAAGCATGCCACTGACTCCACCTACCACTCAATAGCGAGTGCACATTCTCCTTCAAGAAATACGCTTGCAACAAGCAATAAACCTATTCGTTTTTTACAAGTGATAATAGCAGAAACTGTATACAAAATAATGCCAACATTTTATTTTCCCGAGGCTATTCATAAGTTTTTTTCTTTCTTTTTTTATTTTCAAATTTTCTTTAGTGTATTCTTGAATGAGTTAAAGGAAAAAACCTAACTGTTCAAAGAGCCTCATCCTCAAAGGTTGAACTGCAAGGGACGTCTCAAAGCTGGGCAACAATCACAGAAGTAATTGTTCGGTCTAACACGCAAACACAATCTGCATAGCTTCTGCAAGACTTGTCTACACAATTAAAACCCTCGCTTTTTTTAACTCTAAACCAACCGATAACACTATTTTAGGTGTCACAATTGCTTAGCAGAAAGAACGTCTTCATTCAGAACAAGCTTACCAACCGTACTAATTCTTAAAGAGGAAAGTTCTCAAATTAAAAAAAAAAATAAGTCTACGGTTGTTTGAAATCAAATCCCTCAAGGAGGAATCACTCAAAGGAATGACCCTCTTAATACTGTGTATGTATACATAGGATTTTTTTTTCCTTTCTCCCAGGATAACAACTTGGTACAAGAAATAGCACTGGGTGTATGCCGGTGTTACTAAGTATGGTTACAGCAGAATGAATTCAGTACTTTACTTGTATTTTTTAGATATCACAAGTTCACTAATTTACCTTGTTAAGCTTGCAAAATCCAGTTTCCCTCGTCATAAAAGAAAGCCAATCAATTAACTTCCCGTCACATTACAAGTACTTCACACTACCAAGATTGCCATCGCGCGTGACATGTGATAAGTACATATGTTAAAACAGATATGTTATTGACTGACAGCTCAACACCTACTGTCATTTTTTTTTTGGGGGGGGGAGGGGGGGGGGCAAATTAAAGTATTCCCTCTGGCTAGGCGCTTCAATGGTGTGGTCATCTCTGTATCCGTTACACAGTCCATTGTAAGAAGTACAGTGTAACTTATGTAACAGACCAGTGTACCATAACTGCAAGATTTTCAAGCTGGCTAGCAGTCAGTTCTTTGCATATCTTAAGAGAGATAGTACTAGTGATACAGGACTGGAATTTGATTGGCTCTTGTTGCCCTGAAGATTGAGTGGATCTGGACTTGAATTTTGCTTCGTCCTTGTAATCGTTTAAACTCTTTTCAAACATCACCTTCGCCAGACATATTTACAGTGGATAGACTTGAAAATGAACAATAATAACCATATTTTGTGTGAAAGAGTATGGTTTACTAAAGAAACACAACTCCTTACACAATAAAATGAAATTAATACTTTCACAGGCAATGTACTGTGTGACAAAAAGGAAAAATAAAACTTATTCAGTCGCCCAATCTTAGTAAGGTATTCTTTTTCAAAGTATATCCACTGCAATACTAAGCACATTTTTACTATCTACAAAAAGAACAACTTCTCGGCAACAAAAATGTTAAGTCTCAGTCAAGAACTACAAAAGCCCATACACATTTAGCCTCTCATTACCCTGTTAAATGTTCTATTTAACCTTGTCCTACAACAGAAAGTTCCAAGCCAAACTAAACTTTGCTAAATACTTCATAAAAACAGCCTCTAACTTTTTAAGCTATACAAACCAAAGAATGACATTATCCATTGGGTCAAACTTGTGCATCCTTTGGTGATAAGCAATCATCAAGAGTGACAACTCAACAATGGCATTATGCTTTACTCCGAGAAGAATTCCATTCCTCCATGTGGAAAATGTGTTATTGTGGAATGGCTACCATCCATTTGACTAAATCAGTTTAACAAAAAAATAATTCTACTGCAGCCAAATAAATGAAGATTGCAGCAGTTTGAAGCCTACTTCACTGGTTTCATTGCCGATATTTGACTTATAACTCGTAATAAAGAGCTGTTTTCATCCTTCAAGCGAGCATTCTCTGCCCTTAGGGATTCCAGCTCCTGATGAAAAAGAGAAATAGGTATAATTGAAACTTTCCTGCATACAGTACCTAAACATGGGCCTTAGAGCGAGTAACTTTTCTTGTTGGGAAGATACATTTGCTGTACATTTTCTTTTCATTCAACTTGCTTGTGCAATAGGGACTAATTACTTGAATGGGGGAGAAGGGCAGAGTTTGCTTATACCAAGAACAACGATCCTCGCTAGAGAAGCAAAGTGACATATCTCAGCACCTTTTATGAGAGGTGTCATCTTTACTGCCTCACAAATAGACAGAACAATGACATGGCAAAGAAACAAGCTAAATTCTCCAAAAATTGTACTTCCAGAAGAAAAGAGATGTATCCTGCACTCTTCTTCATAAAACTTGAAAGATGAAAGGTTACCCTTGGATACATCTACTGTGGTTCTCATGATGTCAAGTCTAAAGAACTTCTTACCTTGTTTACTTTATCAAGTTCAGATTTGCAGTCATCTAACTGATGTTCATAATCCTCTATCTTTTCAAGCAGTTTTTGCGTTTGAATGGTCTCACTATCTTTTTGCTACAGGTAAAAGAAATCCTGAATCACTTACAACATAGTATTTGATTGAAAATTACAAAACCTGCAGAACATAAGGATTATTAGGCATTCTTCACCCACATTTGTATTTCTACAATCATTTATTAACAGGTTTGAAATTTTCACTGTAAATGGAGAAGCAGACAACATCTACACAGTAGAAATACCCTCTGCTAATTTCAAGATTACTACTTCTGACTCTGCCTGTAGTTGCAGATATATTACTGTTTTAAAATATTGTTGTGATTCAGATTAGTGCCTGGGGTGTTTATTTACTAATGAAACCTCAAGGGAGGGTGCTTATTCCAAAACAGGCTGATTAATCAAATCCAACTGCTTATCAGGGACAGGGTGCTTATTTCCTTTTTGAGAAACACCAGAAGGTGTGGACCAAAGTTTTTAATGTTTACTTGACAAGGATCAAGAAGACTGAAAAACAAGCTTCTTGCCCCTCAATCCTTCCTGGCTAGAACAAACCGCCAAGGTGTTGAAATTTTGAACTGTGCCATTAATGAGGACACCGTAGATAACAGATTGAGATGAAAACCACTGAGTGTGCTTCCTCAGTAGCCGTTCTTATTAGAATAGAGGCCCCATTATCATTCAGCATACAGGGGGTGCTTACTGGAACAAGGCTGCTAAATCATATCACTACAGTAGCTGACTTAGAATTGTAACACATGATTACCATTTTGAGCTTTCACAGAGACATGTATAAATCTATACTTACGACTTTTTGCTCTATTCTTTTGTTTGATCTAAAAAAGAAATAGTTCAAGTTACAATCTATAATACTAGTGGGTTAACATGTTTTTTTTTTTTTTTTTCATGTGTAATTTCAATGAAAAAGTTTTACATGATGAAGTAGAGTTAAATTGTTGTTAATTTGACTTATTGTAAAATGCCAAGCACAACAAAATACTGACAACTAAGACTGTCTCTGTTACACTGCTATAGCACCATCCAGCATTGTGATCAAATCATGAGTAGTTTTTCTACCACTGAATGCCCCACACTTATGCAAATGTGTATTTAATTTGGTACCAGAATCTACAAAAGCAGAAAGCTAATATACACTACTCCTTTGAAAAGAAAATGACCAGCTTCAGATACACTTCACCTTCAAAAACTGATGCCAAGTTTGAGAGATGCAAATAGTAACACAATTTAGCTTACCCTTTACTTTTGGGAGAATCCTGGAATGGGAATAAAAAAGACTCATTAGTGAAATTGGTGAGTAATGCAATATCATCAATATTTTCATTAGGATATTGTTCCAACCTAATCAGACTTTTTACATTCAACTGAGTTTAGTAACCCAAATAACATAGCCAAGTGCAGAATTCCTGAAAACTAACACAGATTTTCAAAAGGCATATTAGACAAATGCAACTCCATTGCTGGATAATGCAACAATCTTCATCCAAATATATATACCATTCAATCCAACCAGACTGGTCAACTGCATACCTCAACAAATTGATTTAAATACTTCTCATGAACTGCACCTACTGTAGCTAGTTCATATGTTATAATAAACCTGCTTTTCCTGAAAATCTTCTACAATATTTTGTTTCACAAAAAGCTATTTTATTTGCTTTAGTATGCTTTCTTATATGGCACATTACTCAAAATAGACAAGCCTCTGTTTTACAACAGGCAAACCATCCCTTGTTTGTGATTTACAAGGAACTGAATAAAATTGGATGATAGATAACAGAGACTGGTTGAATCCACCCTTTCTCTGTGCAATACTAGATAAAAATTTTAGATGACACTAGACAATTTTTCAACTGAAATTCCAAAAAACAGAGTGGGTATATAAGTACCTTTCTGGAAAGAAAAGAAAATAACAAGCTCTGTTTTATGCCGATGAAAGATATGTACTAAGTACTACATGTATCACAATTCTGCATTTACAATAACAACCTATTGGCTTGAAAAGTTGAATAGAATGTAACAGCAGAACAACAGAACAACAGAGAGAAGCCCAAGCTTTCCATTTATCCAGTCTGGCAGCTTTCAAGTGATTACATTTTGGTTTTAGATGTTGATTTTTATGACCTATTGTTGTTTAGTCTACAAATAACTCCTTTGCCAGTACCTTGATCTGCTTAAATAATCTTAAATATATTATTGACTTGAATTTTATGCTTTCTTTTGATGCACCCACTTAAGTATCATGGAATTTCTTCTCACGAAATACTACAAGACTTTGGGCTATGTATGTAATTTTTTCATCTAAGAATGGAAGTGCTTCTAAAATATGTGATCCATGCATCCACTGCACTGAAACTGCTTAAACTGGGACAAATATTACACATATAATCTAATGATTATTGTTGTGGTTTTCCAAATAAGGATATAAATCATCTTGGAGACCATTTTCTTTATTATGAACTTTATCTGTTTTTCCTTTGATGTTGTTATAGATTTGTTTTTAGGCTTTAACATGTATGCAAAGGTGAAATGTAGTGAGAAATGTAGTGTAAATTTTCTAAAACTTTTGGAGTTGGTGAGACACCAACTAGATGATTTAAATAACAGATTTGCAGTTGTTCAAGGAAAAAGGCACAACATTTATCACAAAGCAAACAAACACAAGAAACATCTCCAAAAGAGAGTAGCCACAGTAGTCTTAGCAAGTAACAAAATATAGAGTGAGCAACAGTTCACCTTTGCATACATGTTAAAGCCTAAAAACAAATCTATAACATCATCAAAGGAAAAACAGATAAAGTTCATAATAAAGAAAATGGATGATAAAAGCCCAACAAAATCCTAAGATTACCATTTCATCTTTGCTACAAAACAACGAAACTTCCTGAGCTTAAAGAAAGCCTACAGTCCACTGAAGCCAGGCATATGTGACACAGATATCACCAAAACCTCACCATTGATGCTTAAGGGCAAAGAACCAACTGACGGCTCTCATTAGTATGAGATATGATATTTCATTATACCTGTCTCTTAAAATTCACAAAAGCAACAGCAAAATAACCTTGTTATCTTTCCCTCTCACTTGGTTGCTATCAAGTTTCCAGCAGATGCAATTCAACCTCTGCATACTATGTAATTGACTATTAGAATCATTTTACATGCAAGAAGCTCCGTGGTGGTGGTTACAAATAATTTATTTAACCCAATATCCTCGAATGTGAACATTTTAAAATACTGTAAAACAAGCCTTTGTTGTCTAAAATAACTCTTGTGAAAAGCAGCCTCATCATCAAAAGAGAGTTTCAAGGGTCTTTAAAATATCCAGATATAGATATACTAAGCATTTCACTGCAGACATATCAAAATTTGATCCCCGTGAAGTTTACACAGATTTGACAGGAGGATTTAAAGTAACATTCCTAGCTTTTTAACCCAACTTTTCTGTATAAACAAGGCAAGTACTTGAAAACCCCAAAGATACACATGACAGTATATGCCACCATGTCTGAAACACGGCATAAAAATAGAAACGGATTTTCACCACAACGTATAAGTTGTTCTTCGTTAGAGCAGAACAAACGAGCATAAGCTTACCTCTATTGCTTCATCGTCGTTCGCTTGCTCGTTCTGTTGTGTATTTGCTTTTACTTGCTTCGTATCATCGTCGCCTTCACTCTGAAAGTACACATAAAATATATTAAGACTACAGCAAGTTAGTCGGACAGAGGCGCAGCTAAATACATGCGAAGGAAGTCCATAAACAGTATTACATTTGAACGCTTTGCAAGTTGTATCGAAACTGGACATCTATGAGATCAATATACTAATCTCATTGAGTTAAATAAAGAGAGAGGAAGCGAGACAAATTTTCTGACATACTGTAATTTATCCACAATAATCGGCTACAGAAAAAGTATAATTGCGATGAAACGTTCGACACCATTCTCGGTAACGTATTTAACAGAGTAGCATCCAACGTGTGCTAACAAGCGAAAATCGAGCTCAGACAGAGTGATGAATCTCACCATGAGACATTCATCATTTCTATAAAACGACTAAAGTCCAGTTGCAATCGCTGACTTTTTCATGGCAATTACATTTTAATCAAAGCCTGATGTAAGGGGCATATTCTTATGCAAAACACATAAGAGATCCGTTCACTAAAAATAAGTAATATCATTTACAACATTTAACTTCGCTTTCGCATTGGAAAATTAACAAATCATACTAAGAGCTTGTACATTTTTAAAAAATTCCTGCTTTAATAGACAAAACAGGAAAAACAACGAATTTCGCGTCAAGTCTACAGTTCCCAAAAAAGTACTGTTCCCAATCTGCCATCGATGAAACCTGTCTAGAAATTCACCACTTGAGTTCTTTTCTGTAACGATGGTAATGAACAAAATGAAGGCGAAATTGACCTACACATCTGTTATATTACCTTGCGCTTATTAATTTCCACTTTTCTTGAAAAAGCACTAGAGCTGGATTGATTTTAATTTATTGTTTTGATTTGCCGATGGCGAATCGCAAATACTATTATACATTTTTTATCACATTCGCAGTACAAGAATGCCAATTTGCAGTAGCCATAAACTCCAAAGTATGAGAGTTTTATTGCGCTTTTATCCTCCTGCCAGACATCGGGCATCCGAAAAGACTAAAGCGGTTTTAACCGTACATGATTTCACCACCAACAAAAGAAATATAACTGCAAAAGTCGGTATAAATGAAAACCTAGCTCTTGGGTTTATTGTTCGCTATGCCGAAACCCCACACCACGAGAACTACTCGATTTAGGTGTTCTTTTGGACCTTAAAACCCAGAAATGGTTAGCAAGAGTAAAAGAAACATGAAATTCGGTTGATACTCACATCTGCATCGCCACCACCAGGCATCATAACAACTCCGGTTGATCTCCTTTTTTCCCTCAGATGTCTCTTGGCTTGTCTCTTATGCCCTGCACTTTCGCTCTTTCTGTCTTTTTTTAGGCTCTTCTTCGGTGTTGTTTCCTCACTGGCTGCTGTTGCACCTTCAACAAGCGTCTCGTCGTTCACACTGACATTCGCTTCTTCATCTCTGGGTTTCCGCCTTTCTCGTCTATCCCTATCTCGTCTCCCCGAGTCTCGATCGGCACTACTATTAGCGAAGTCATTCGCAACCCCGTTGTCTTCCAGGCCTGGACTCTTGTTTTCCTTCGAAGGTGATGCACTTCCATCTATGATATCACCATGACGATTACCCCTTCGCTCTCGTCGTTCAGTTCTATCCTTTTTGTATTTAGACCTGTGAGTTTCAGCGGTATAACTTTCGTCCGACACGTCCGCCATTACTATGACAAGAGAACCCTTGCAAGCGATAGCTCAACTTCCTGCGATAGTTGTTTGGCGAAGAAACAGCTTCTAGATGCCAGTTATGTCATTAGTCCCCGCAAAAATACCTCAAGTATACTCTGCAGACTTTCCGAGTTCAGTTTGACGAGTTTGTATGGAGGAATTTGGGTTACAATAGGGCAACGAATTCTTGAAAACAGCCCAACCAAGCAGCCAACGTGCATGAACATTACCTAGAATTTGTGAGTTAGTCTACAGGACATGCGCAGAACCATGAGAGCCAAATTCCTCCCGCGGGCGGTGATTGGCTGATCCCGGAGACAATATAACCCAACCAACTGACACACCAAACATGTAATTGGACACCGAATGGAAATAAAATCCCACCATTAAACACATTAAATTGGTATGTGCGTCAATCAAACTGCATGCCTTCTAAAGAATCTCAAAACGTTTTCGCATTCTGCACGTAGTGTGACTGCAGAGAGGCAAAGTGAGCAGGTAAGGGTTAATCAGACAGCTTTCCAGACCATTTCAGCCAAAGTTTTCATGGTTTGTATACTCATCCCAAGTCAACGAAGCATGTCGAGTGAGTTGGGATGGTCATAATTGAATTTCGTCCTCTTTGTTTACTTAGCATATAAAATTAAACTGACATTGTCCTGCTTGCATTGTTTTTGTGCATCTTACATTTGCACTTGAAAAAATAATCTTCCAAGCGTGAGATCTTTCATGAGAGCGTTCTAAAGCAGATCTTATGTGGGCTAGCTCAACCGCACTGATACCAAGGGATCTAAGCGAAGGAGGTTCAGTGAATGAGGGTGTTTTTACACCTCCTCCGTAATGAAAGGTGGGATGCAGGGACGGCAAGATAAAGACAGACAACAGGCAAATAGGACTTCAGCAGTGGCTAGTCTGGCAGGATAAAAAAAAAAAAAAAATAGACGCCATTAAGAATTCGCTAGATCTTCTGACAAGCCATATTTTATATGAAGACATTTTACGATGGCAAAAGAAAAATTACAGGTCACTGAGAAAGTGTTCCAGCTTACGAAATGAATGGGAAAACGTCCCCTTCTCCCTTTTTAAAGGTATCTCTCGGTTCCCTTGTTCCTTGTTATGAGTCGAATCGATTACAGGTATACTTCTTTCTCCACAATAACCGTCTGAATTAGGCAGCGAAGCAGAGGGGAACAGGGGCTGGCGCTCCGCCTCTCCAAGCGAAACTTTGCCGTGGGGGCTCAGCCTTACTACCTTTCATTGCCAACGATATTACTGGCGAAGGATAAAAAATTCACTGGCAAAATATTCAGTCTTGCAATCTTTCCAGATTTATCATCAGGATCGTGCATGGAGAAATTGTATGTTGTAGGACTTTTTGACTTGTACAGCTCCGGCTGGCCTGTGTTCAAGAAGCGGTTTTGGCTTGATAGGTGTGTTCACAAAAAGCAAAGCCTTGCGCTTACGGACCGTACTTACCCTACACTGACAACTCTCTTACTGCTTTCTTTAGCGTAAAAAGACGGGCATGACGTGAAAGTCTATGACGGATTATCTTCCTGCATTTTGTCAAGCTTCCTTCGGAGAATTTTTGGTACCAGATACTCTTGAGTATTGTGACAGATGAATATTTTGACTTTGAACAACAAAGCATATGCAGTGACCCGAGAGCGACTTAAAACAGGTCCTTTCGCTGAACCTTAGAGGGAGAAAGAGATAGGGAAGAAAAAGTGCGCCCTTGGGAGCCACTGTGGCACTATAACGGTATGGGAAAAGATCATTTACACCTTTTGAATCAGCTCATAAACATATCTGACACACTGGTGCTCCCTCTTCCCCACCCCCATTCCCCTTCCCTTTACCAGCTACCTGGCTGGGGACGATGGTACGATTTCCTCTGCAACACTTCAACAATTGACAAAATGGTTAAGTCTTTGTTTCTGAAATTGAACCACTGGCAAAGAAGGTACCTCATGTACTAAAACGGAAAAAGCATTCTGCATCCTCCATACTGTAATTTTACTTAAAGTAGAAAATTGAATTAATTTTCGACTGCCTCTTGAAAAACGTATGAGTCACATTAAAGAAGCCATAGCCGCATGCATTAGGTAAACCCGCCCAAAAGTGCATGTTTGGAAAGTAACCCCTCTCATCCTACTAAGGGATGAGGATTAAAGCTAATATATCTTGTTAGAAGTTTTGGTGTGTTGTATCGCTGAGTATTTTTACGAGTTGTGCCGTATTTTAACGGGCTTGCAAGGCGAGTCAAAATACAAACAACGAGAAAAATACCAAGCAATACTACATACCAAAACGTCTAATAAATTATTTGTTATCCAACTGCTTAATTTTCTGCCAAGTGTTTCTGATCTGTTCATTACTCATACAGCGGGATAGACAAAGCGGGTAGGGAAGCGTAACGCGCGCAGCCAACTGGTTAAACAGGATTTTTACAGTACAAAATAACCAACACGGTACTACATCCTAGGATATTTGTTCTTTTTTCGCACATTATTTGTACTCTACGCTATGCAGTTGGACAATGAGAGATCTTACTGATAATTTCCAACAAGAAAAAATATTAATCAATTAAGTTAATAATCTAGAGGAGACCAGAAGAAGACGCAGAGTCAATTAAGTTCGTTTGTACCCGCTATAATTCATTATCATGCGTTAGCCCCTTGTCAGAGCGAATATTTCGATCTTGCGACGAGCTAACGGTCGAAACGTCAGCTTTAGTGAAACTTTATACGGTGGCCAGTTCAAATAAACTCGATTGATAAAACCAAATTGTCTTATATGTAAAAAAATCATGACTGATACCTGTTGGGGATATACTGGTTCAACAATTTAGTCACATAAGTAGGCGTCAGACCCCGTTAAGTTTTCTAATTCATTTAAATTTTTGTAGGAGAAACCTTAAAACAAATGACAAATATACAGCCATGTAAATTATGTAACCTATGGAATATAGATACTTTGAGATGTTCAGTTCCTACAACTAACTTTATTTTAGAATATTGTGCATAATAAGGCAGTTGCTTTCTTGGGACAGGAACGCACTCAGATGCGGTCGATATCGATGGCCTCTGAAGGGTGAATTTTGGAGATACTTTCGAGCGCGCGAAACTGTCTCGAAAGGAATATACCCAACGCCTAGATGGACAGCCATAATTGGACCAACAAATACTGTTGACAACACTTGCTTATTAAAACACCCGCAACAAATGCAAAATAATTTGATTTGCACGTTTTCCTCTACGTGTTTAGCTTGAGACGGAAATAAATGTCATGTAAATGACGTGAATCGGCCTCACCTATATCGAACCTTCTATTATGACGCATCAGTTTTAGTGATGTAACCTAGATTATTGACCCTTCTATTAACCTTCAAATGACTGCCATCGTTCGTGCTAAACGTACTACAGTTAAAAATTCTCTGGTTCAGCTTACAGGATTTTTACCTTTTTTCTTTCCTTTCAGTTTTTGTTATTATATGTGGTTCTGTTAACCAAGTATTAGCTCAACCGCAGGGGGATATCTATGACGAAATGTTCGGTTTGTGGTGAGTCGCCATAAGCTCCCTAAACTCCCTAAACTTGGTAGTACGTTCCGGAATTTGGGGTTGAATAACTAAAATAGGAAGTCCATTTTCGTCTTTTCAAAGGGGAAATGTCAACTTGGGAGGAAAATTACAAGTGAAAGATAAGAGTCCACTTTGAGCCAATACTGAATGTTTAATTGGATTGGAATGACTTGTAAACTGCTCTCTAGTTTTCTCTCGGTTACTTCAGTTTCCACCCCAATACCTTGTTGCCGAAGGAAGAGGCTTTTTTTTTTTAAGATTCAGGGAGGCTCTTAAATCTTTGTCAAATTGGTCAACCAAAATATGAGAAAGTTTCCGTTTATAGATTTTTTACGCATAATTACTTTTCCAAACCTAATTGGAACATGTGGATGACCATGCTTCACTCCCAGTTTTACTGAGCACAAACTTCCGCCTTTGATTCTTACCTGTTGCGCAGATTTTTTAATCTAAGTTCTTAAGTGGTTACCCATCGTTGCTAAATCAGTTATAGAAGCGCTGAAAAATTTAGAATGCCAATATGTATTTTCGATTCTATTTGGTGTTTCTGTTTGCCCCTTTTATCGATAAGAAACCTCGCCCTCCCAACGGTTTCCTTTTTCAGAGATTAATCCTCAATCTGCTGCATTGACAACGTAGCAAGGACAGGCAGTGACGAAGTATTCCGGCTCAAATCGCTTGGTTTTATGAATGCCCTAATCGGCGCCTTAACAACGCATGTAGGTTTATCTCGTCTCGTGAGTTTTTTTTCCTTCATTGGCTTATGCCTTCCTCCTTCATGAAGCAAACTCTTCACTGGCTGGTTTTGAAGCAAGTGTACTACCCATACAAGCTGAGTTTTATCATTGAATAATTAAAAAGAAAAAACAGAGATAATCATCATAATAATGAATAATAATAATAATAATAATAATAATAATAAATCAGCAGCGGAGATTAGATCGCAGTGCCCGTAGGTTAGTCCCATAATTATACGAGAGAGATAACTGATAAAGTATTGACCTCATTACCTTGCACTCCTCTTTCTGTCAGGCATGACCGTGTAGGACCTGACCACTTCAACATGCAATGCTTTTGGAGGTAAGCTTTTCAAACTTAAAATTCAGGGGTGTGAATAAGTTTGAGAAAAGAAAATTTACAACACCAAGTTTTTAGCCCCTCATCCAAGCATGGGCCCCCACCTATGTCTACGATGTTAAGGTTTAGCGAGTTCATAGGATTGTATCACCTCCTCAGATTTTAATTTCAGACTTTTCCCAAACCTCTGTCTTAGTTATCATGATTATCTTGAAACAACTTACCTTCCCTAACCCTATTGATACAAAGTTAGCAGAGAAATAAGATCAGACATGTCAACTGCTCCGTTGTGATACGTTTCTATACATGTGCTTGGTGATCGAGTCTCTTGGTCAAGATCACAGCGGAATAATTCCTTACTTTCTGGATCCTACCTGAGGGACGTGACATTAGGTCTTTAAGTACGACATCAGTATGTAAATCAATGAGAAAAGGTGCACGTTCCCTCAACACTAGCACAATGATCGTCAGGGGATCGATCGGTCAATCGATTGATTGCTGGATTGATGATGGATTTATTTCATCCATTTTGAAATCACTTGTAATTCTTGTAATCTGATTGGCTCCCATCGGTGCGATTTATATACAACTCGAACCATTTTATGTTTTAAATCGTCTTTTTCCCAGCCAATGAAACAGCTTTACTAAACAACCACCACCAATAAAATTTTAAGACTTAATTAGGAAATCATGCAGCAAACTGAGATAGAACTTTTGCAACTTATTACAAACTAGCTCATTATGCTGAATCAGTTGCGATAAAATATTAGTACAGGCTAAAAATAACTTTTATTGAGGGACTGAATTTCGTGATTGCAATAAAGTAGTAATTAAACTGGGTGGAGTGCAATTTTGGTGTGATATCCTACTTGCGATTTCAAATCAAACTCTCTTTGCGCCCACGTTTCATTTCACACCAAATAGGTCATTTTAGTCGTAAACTTAGTTGCCAAGCCCTTGATTTGGAGTGAGGCCGAAGGTGACCTTGTCGTGAAAGACCAGTATCTAGTTAGCATGATAACAAAGTTATTTACAATTAAAGAGCAGCAAGGTTTGTATCATACAACAAGGTCACCCGAGCCTCACTCTCGTTCGAAGGCTTGGCAACCAAGCACACACTGTAAAATGCGACTATTGCACTCCCCTCAGTTCAATAACCACTATTAACTGAACGATTGATTGGGCGAGGACAACTGATTCAAAAAATGCTTTTGTTGAAACCAAAAGTACGCTGACATCTCGTCAACACTGTCGGTACCAACAAGCTAACCACGCACCGACCTCGCCAAACAGCCAAATCTTGTATTTAAACCAAAAATTTTCAAAGAAAAAATGGATGAGGACAAAATTCTAGGGGAAGAAATAGTCCAACGCACCACATGCTAAGCAAACTGAGAATGCTTTCGGGGTGTTCCCTTCTTCTAAATCGTCTCAACAGGTTTAGAAGCAACAGGCATGGGAGACAGAACGAACAAGCCACACAACATTTATAAGAGACTGGTATATTTATAGCAGTTAGGGTTCGTATTCAACACAGAACCAACAAATACGGGACAACTAATCAAAAAAGATTTGTTTTGTCCATAATCATGGAAATTAAAAGATAGAGAGCTACTGTTACAGCACTGTCGAATAAAGCTTGCCGCGCTTAAGTGCACAGCAGAGACTCTGGCCAGTTTAGAGACTCAGGCCTTTGAGACTCTGGTGAGGTAAAGCCACGTTCTGACCCTTTTAGGAAACTGAGTGGATTCCACTAACATAAGAAAGGGTCACCCTCAGTGATTAATTTGAAGTCGGATTTACCAATACAAGATGACCGCCATAAATTGGCGCAACATCCAGATCTGAAAAGTGAAGATAAAAATTTGACATTGTGGAGTATTTGTGAAGAAGCGCGAAGAATAACATCTAAAGTTGCCTGTGGATTCACAATAATGGCTCTACCTCGTTCCAGCAAGCGCATTAAGTTAGATTTCATACTTTCAGTCGGAGAAATAACACTCGTTCTTGTCTTATCCAACGACAATGGACGGACAAAGTTCAACGGATCTTGCTGCTTAGTCATAAAACTACTGTAATACTTTAGCTTTAAGTCATGCAACTAAGAAAGTTATGGTTATGCGATTCCGCACGAACAAGTTCTTATTTCCTCGACTGCCTTGGAACCAATCATAGACTAGTACGTTGCCCTACCCTCATGTGCAACCGCTCCTTTGGCTGTCACGCAGTCAACTCATCCAATTGGAAAGCCGGCTGCGCGACGAGTCAAAATCCAAGATTGCGCACCTGAAGCAGCTCTTATTACGCGTAACCCTAGCTAACTGAGATCATTAGAATTTATACGCACAATAACAAGGATACAATATAATAAATGTTAATTTCAATACAATTATATTTGCGACGGCGCCAAACTATTTTTTTGAGATAACAGGTTCCTTTGACTGCTATTAAATTCGTCTTTTCTTCTTCTTGTCTCTTGATTAATCTGAATTTGCCCTAAATCAAACAGAATCGCGCGACAGAGTCGAAAAGGTTCGTATTTGTATTCTTTTCTTATTTCTTCCTACAAGAAGCAAGCACAGTTTGGTTCTATTGAATCGTCTATGCAAAAAGTCGTACAAAACTAAACTTTACTACAGTAGTTGAACCTTTAGCAATCGGATTGATTATCATTAATTTGTTATTCTTATTAATATCACTGACCCTCAAGAGTGTCACAAAATAGAAAAGCTTCTAGCAGACAAAAAGTTCTGCGTAACTAATGAAAAGCACTTCGGCCGTTTAACTACAATATACACTTATAGAAAACTGCATTAGAAATTGGCAGAACATGGGCTTTTTAAGGGAAGTTCACAAATTATTCAATTGTAAAATCGTATTTAATCTTCCTCTGTTTACTTTTGTTTACAACGTGGCGACTGATCTTCGTTATCTCTCTTACCGACTCACGTCCAATTACAAAACATACACATACCTACATTACAACAAGGAAAAAAACGAACCCAACCAAGACCTCATCATTGTACTCCAGGCTGGCGGGAAAAGGAAGGCTTTCGTCAAAACCCGACCATCCGCTGCCACCCCTCCCTCCTAGCATAATTAAAGAACATCTAAGTTGTGGTCTCGTACTGAATAAATAGGTACAGTTTAAGACCAGGAAAGAGGGGTTATCGTTTATCGGCATTATCAACTTCTAAATGTCTCCCGTTTGCCTTACTACAAACCATGGTTGCCGGTCAAGTGGGAGGTCGTGATAACTTGCTTATAACACGGATTAAGGCACCGTTCTCGTCTTTCAGCCTTTGGTTGTCCGCTTTCAAGTCCGTTAGTTGCTGTTGAAAGTAAGGTCAAGCGATTAGCCACGAATGTTGTCAAAAATCTGCCACTTCAGCAGAATAAAGTAAATTGACCGCGCATGAGGGGTGGGGGGGGGGGGGGGGGGGGAACAGAGAACACTTCAGTAAGCTGTGCGGTCAGCAATGAAAAGTTTGTCAACACCTAGATGTGGTCACAGATTGATTTCTGTCAGCAATTCCCTTCCAGCATTACTACCTCAAGTCAAAATAAAATCTCCTGGGTGCGTCGGTACACGGTGGAAGCTTAAACAACACTGTCATCTTTTCGCACCTTCTCTTCATACACACGCCACATTGTATGATGATGTGGGACATGCCACACCGATTTCTCGGACAAAAAGTAACAGCAGTAGATCTTAAAAGATAGCTACAAAGACAAAGAAAGAGTAAAACGAAACAACACAAGGCATACTCACCTTTAAGTCGTCCTCTACGTTTGAGTATTTTCTTTCAAGTTCTTCTTTTGCCTGCAGAGAAAATGCTACGATTAGACATGGTTTACAAGTACACTTTCCTTTAAAATGGTTAAAACTCAAAACATTTCAATACTATAACCTACTTGTAAGGCCTTTTCTAGTTTAACTTTGTATTCTTGAAGTTCTAACTGTGCTACTTGTAATCTTTCCTTCAGCTTCTGGGGATCTGTTTCTGTTATAATGGTGTTCGCCTGTTAGAAAAAAAAAAATTAAAAAAGCAATACCTTAATAAATCTTTCATAATCTTTCATAGCAACTACTTCCTTTACGGTGATGGATATTCCGTTTTGAAGTCAGCACATTGAAATAACTAAATGTTTCTAACCTTGGAGGTCCCAAAGGGTCCTTTAGAATCAGTGGTTCTGGAAAAATGAAAAAACGAGAAGAGCAATAAGTCAAAAGACTCGCAACCATTCAAAGCAGGCTTTGGGTATGCCCGTAATAGAGTGACAACAACGATTGAAACTTTCAGACAAAACTGCACATGATCTGCTACATAAAAGATGACCAACCGGCTAGAATCAGAGAACGTACCTGCCAACTCTTATTCTGTCCGTGGTGCTCTACAAAAGGAGGGAAAATGAAAGGATATTAGTTGGTTTTACATGAAAAGCCAGCCCGCCGAGGCGATTTTGCTTTCAAGTCCTGCATTCGGCGATAACGGCATCCCCCGGTGTCACGCCCATACATACCTTAACCTCGTCGTGTCTAGTTTCTTGAGATCGTCTTCTGCTGGCCAGAGAGGCTTTCTCATCATTTTCCTCGTTTAGGTTTGTGTTCTTTTTAGGGTCTTTGGCCTCTTCCGTTTCCTCCTCGTCGCTCTGGAAAAACGATCAAAAGAAATGGTTAGAATTAGTAGTTTACAAGAAGGCTGCTAAGTCTAAAGAAATTTACTTTTTTGGGATCAAAGCTTGACAGCTTCCATTTAACTACAAACTATATGATTCCTCTGCCCCAATTTGAGAATTACTGATAGGAGGCAAAAGACCTACGCTGAAATAATTTGACTATGATGCTTTTCCAATAGATCTCTAGCGTTGGAAAAAGAGGACAGAGGTGAGGTATGGAGACGTCCGGTTCCGAAGCAGGCTAAAACTACCCACCCCTCCGCGGCGTTTATTAATCAGCCTCCTGGCCCTTCTCGCCCGCTGTGTAGCCAGTGCAGAGGAGTCATCATCCTCCTTTTCCTTCTCTTCCTTCTCTTTTTCTTTGTCTTTTTCCCTGTCTTGCCTGGGGCGGCGATAACTCGGCATCTCACTCTCCTTCTCTTTCTCCTTCCCTCGTTCCCTTTCCTTTTGTCGTTCTCTCTCCTTCTCTTGTTCTTTTTCTTTCTCCTTTTCTCTTTCCCTCTCTCGTTCCATTTGTCTCCTTTTCCACTCCGGGATCTTGGCTTCCTCGTTCTTGTCCTCGACTGTTTCAATGGGTCTGTTCCGCCGACTCAGGAACTTGTCGGCAGTAGAGGTTGGTCTCGTCGACTTTGTCTCTTCCTTAGAATTCCGCCGCACAGACGTGTCCTACAATGAAGAAAACTCACAATGACAGTGCTCTCAAGTTTTAAAAAAAAGTTTGAAAAGAAAAAAAACAAAACAAAACAAAACAAAACAAAAAAAAAGAATCTAGAGCTCGTGACAAAGTTACACGATACATACAAAGGCAGGTGGTAAGAAGCTACATCGTAAGCCCACCTGAACTGATAAGGAAGAATGCAAGTCAAACACATGATAATTTCTTGATTTCAACTGTTATTAGGGGCAGCGCCAAAACCCTTCTAATCGAAGTTGCTACTCACTTGGTTCAATACAGTTGCAATTTGACAATATGGTTGTGAGTTGGTAACAAGATTCCACCCTTCCTTCTCTCTTCCCCGTCGGGAAGAAAGTATAAAATTTTCGCGCGCACCTAAAATATTGTAATAGGTTCACGGGAAGGACTAATGCCCTCACCGTGGTATAAAAGAATGCTGACACTGCCATATAATGAATGAGAAAGCACGAAACTGTTCTTTAGAACAAACATGGCTATACTTACTCAGAGACATAAAACATGACTATAGGGCCAAACAAATGCGATTAATAAAAAAAACAAGGAAAGTCTTGCCAGAACATAAACTGTTCTTTTAAATAAGGGCGTAGTCGGCCATTTCTATTCATAGTTACGTAATTAACACTACTCATAGTGCTGGTTTAAGCCGTAAAGTAAAACGTTTATGATACACAAAATGAAGAATGTTTACTACAGCCTTAATTCTGCAAGATAGAATGATTCCCAAACAAAAAAGCTAGTGGGGGTAAGCTTCATAGAAAGTCTGCGCGTAACAAAAGCAAATGGCGTCTGGACCACTTAGCAACATTCCATAGACTACTAATTGAATATACCGTCAAAATGTAAATAACGACATCTCCTGAAAGCAAGCTTTGGGACAAGAGGTTTGCCCCTTATGCAAATATCTTAGAGGTTAAAACGCCCCGAGACGTCCACCCCTGAGCTAGCGTTAAATTACCTAACATACTGATGAAAATCAGCAGGACAGCGAGAGTAGAATGCAGAAGGTAATTCAGCTGTTGTGAAATGGCCAACAGATTAAACGTGTTCACCCTCTTTAGAAAGTGGGTACTATAATTGGGAGTTCGCCACATGGATTGTTTACCATCGAATCGCATCTGACTTATCGTAACTACTGCTTTCCGAAAACAGAAGTAAATAATACCAGTAGGAAGTTTACATTCCCTACGCGACTTGACATATTTGCCCTGCTGACAAGAACGTCAGATATTCGCCCTCGCGATGATTGCGTTCAACATCTGGTCTTTAAAAAAATGACCCACCGCAAATCAATGAATTTCTACCCTTCCTGGAGTTGTCATTTGAAGATCTGACTTTACAAATGGCGATTGAGTTCTACCTCAAAACACCGAATATGTTTGTTAAACTCTGACAGACGCGAGAGGTTTATTGTATGCGAAATGGGCGTGAATGAAATGCACGAGATAACTTAACAAAAAGCTAATTAACCACTTTAGAGCCGATTATTTGCCTCTATCAAAAGCCCTATCTGGTTAAATTATTTCTGACCTGTAACAAAAAAATGCTGGCGGCTCGTGTCTGAAGATAATGGCAAAGTTGAAATTTCATTACAGACCAATTTCTCTCGTCTTGAGTAATAATGCGTGTAGAAGCTTTGGAAACGTAACAGAACACGATCTTCGACTATTAACGCCCCACTGAGAGCTATACATCTTAAGAGATTTGCTACAATCCACATAAAGGACCCGCAAGATAATAAACTTTCTGTTTCTCAATAGGCTATCCACGTTATCCACGCAAATGTCACCAGTGAATAAATACAATGTGTTGTTGATAATGAGGAAAATAACTTTTGTAGTCAGCGCCGCGGCGAGAATGAAATATGTCGGTCAATAGAAATTAATTCCGCCTGGCTCTATTGCAGTGAACACGATAATGAAATTACCCTCCCAAGTCTGCAAAGTCAGCTCCTGTACACGTACATAAGGTCAGCAAGAGAAAAGGGCTGTTCACTTTAGGAAGGTGAACAGAAGATAAAACCAGGCCCGACAAGATCGATAGTAAATTCGGAATGCAACATATCGACTGTTAACAAACAAGTACAAATGTACGCAATAGTTCCCGATCGAGCGATGGTTGCGCAGGACGGATTAACAGCCTAAGCACTGAAACAATAATTTCACTTCCTAATCCCTACAAAAATACGGCCGCTTTGAACCCAAGAGAATACGTTACCTGAGTTCTTGACGTGTAATTCTTTTGACTTCCATAACTTGGTTGGTCGAAACGACGAGTCAGATACGACATGAGCGAAACTTCGTGATCACCTCTCGATCGCAGAAACAAGACACTAGCGGGACAACTTCCAGCTCAGGCTGTGAACAAACTGGTCTTCACAATACACTACGGTGAACAACTATTGGTCTGGCTCAAATTTCAGTTTCGCCATTTTTATTTCAATTGTTTCAGCTCGGCCAGAGAGGCTTCCGATGAATAATTAATGAGCCGGACTAATTAAAAAGGCAAACCTTCCCACGCATTTGGCAAAGAACCTTTGACAATTGGTATATAACGAGCCCCTTCGTGGCATTCTGTCAACACAATCAACATGTAAATCTCTATGTTGTCTTAAGCTGTTGCTACGATGCATACCTGCATGATTTACTAGAATTCGGCGCGTCGGCGTGTTTACTGAAGTGAATTTATAACAATACTGCCCGATGAAGTTTGCACGCCATTCGGTGATGGTGCAGGCAATTCAACACCTTGCAAAGCATTTTGGTTTTAATCTCCGTCTATTCTTACACCTTTTGTCACAATTGTTTATCATTCTTTAAAATTTTCATTTATTTTCCGCAGACAGAGCAAATCTTCAAACAACAACCACAAAAAATTAGAAAGGAAAAAATGAAAGATAGGGACTGAAAGGAAAGGGGAAGACATTTATTTGCAGGTCGTTACTCGAATAAAAAGCATTTTGTATGAAAAATTAGTACAAAAGTTGTTTCTTAGTGAGGTGAAAAACAAACTGCTAGCAGTTGAAGGCAGACACATCATTCACAAAATAATGATAATAATAATAATAATATTACTAAATAATAATGATGATAATTGTCATAACAAACCCTGTTGCAAGCCCCGTTGTGCACTAATAATATCATTGCATGCAGGTAGTACAATAGATGGTTTGCACGTTACGTCATCGCCGCCATGTTGGTGGACGTAAACAATAGATATCTCATTAGCTTCTTTTGTTCGTCCACCAGCATTTGTTCCTTTCACCATTGTTACCCGAGTCTCTAGAGATTGGTTGCAAACCACCTATATTACACTAATGATGATGAAAACAATTATAAGAACACAGAAAAACAACAGTGACAGCACTTAAGTGATGCGAGCCGTGTTGTTCACCAGCAATATTACTGCATGTATGTACTGTTACCTTCCGTTCTTCTGCTCCCTTCCCGTGAGCGATATCATTACTCTTGCCATCTTCTCCGTTCATCTCATCGTCGTCTGCATTTCCCCTTCCGCTAAATCCTACATAAGAGGTACCAGCCCTCTGTGTGACCTTCTTAGTCTGCCGTTTTGTTTTTGCTAGAGTGTCCTCGCTAGGTGTGGAGCTAATTCCGCTCCGAGCCGCACTAGTAGTTGTGCTGGTCGCATTACTCGTTGTATCAGCCGTAGTACGTGTCACGTAGCTCCCAAACCGTGATTTAGTTTCTTCTTTACCGTCACCCCTATCACCAAACCTTGAAGTCCTAGTATAGGGTTCAGTTTCTGAAACAGGTGAAGAAGGATTGTTTGCCTTCTTATCATTGTCTAAGAAGGGGGATTTCAGAAGCTTCGAGGTGCCTCCCACCCCAGGTTTAGATGGCGCACTAGCAGGCGCGCTCTGAAAACGCGAAGGCGCGGACGGTCGCGTCGTAGAACTGGTTATACTTGTCCGTGTATCACGTTTTACCGGCTCTTCTTCCTCCCCCTCCTCTTCGGAGGACTCCTCGGTTTCACTGCCGGTTTCTTCCTCTGAGTCGGACTCATCCACGGGTTTTTTAAGCGAATTGACTACAGAATTAGCTGGAAGAGAATTAACCGTGGGTCTGGTCCTGGCAGTGACTGAGTTCACGGCTGGCTGGCCACCCCGCTCCTCTTCCTCAGAATCCTCTTCACTGGACTCTTCAGAGCTGTCCTCCGTATCTGATTCAGATCCACTGTCATCTTTGTTGGAACCGTCTCGTTTCTCCTTCTCGTTTTCCTTGTCCTCTTTGGGCGAGTCGGCGAAACTCGGCGGCCTGGACGTGCGGCTCTTGGGGGAGGTGGACAGCTGCTCCTTACTGGCCTCCATCTGCGCCCTCTCCTGATTGATGTCCCTGAGAAAAAGGTTTTGGTCCTTTATTCTTGTTATGGAGCTCCTATGAAATGAAGAAGCCACAGAGGTTGCATGAATAGAAGTCTTGCAGGACTGGCACCACGAACACCACGCACTGGAATTGATCTCTCTGCTTCTCGAGGATCAATCTGTGCTTGGTGTCCCAGAAACAGATTCTTTCGAATCATTTACGACGGATACGCTGCGTTTCATTTTCAGTCAAATTCATGCATTGTCATTCCGAGTTTCGGGAATTTGAATGATCATTTTGTTTTAGTGCCAGTCCGCAAAGAAAGGAAGTCAAGAACATCAAGAGAGACCCACATGCAAAGAGTTACGTATCAAGTAGAAAAGATAAAGTGAAAGACGCAGCAAAGAAGATAAGCCCACAGAGCAGTTTCACGTACAACAGCAAGCTTACTCAGTCTAGAGAGATAAGCAATGCAGCTCAAGATAGTGTTAGAAAAGTGTTAGTATCAACTTCTACATACAGTAGTCCAGGGTTGTTAGCAGGGGGTACATTACGCAGCAATCTAGCTCTAGATGATTCAGAGAGACTGAAAAGGAAGGAAAAATAAGTTTCACGTTAAAAATCCATGTACTATAACAGGGCTTAGGTCATGTTAGACTCGTTAATTTTCAAATTCAAAACGAACGAGCGAATAACGCAATTCTTCAGAAACAGCTTCAAATTGTAACTGACCATAGTTTTCTGCAACGCAAAGTAACTTCTGACAAAGTGAGGTGGCATAACAGTTAATATTAATATTAGACTCACAATGGTACCTATCCGCTGAGAAATAGACAACCTGGGGGGAGGGGGGGAGGGGTTGGGAATACAACATTTGTTACAGAACATCAAGGTAATATGAGCAATGCCAGCTGACTACAGAGAAAGAAAGCCTTCCTGACAAAACAGGATTGAAGAACAGCTGGATGAGTGTTCAGTTTACAGCTTGCTTTGGACCAGTAATCCCGAAAGTATTTGTAAGCGAAGATTAACTTTTGCTGTGAACAGAGATTATTTTACCGTTAAGTCCCTTGGCTGGAAAAAAGCGCTTAAAAGAGAACATGCATAAATTAAGCAAAGGTTACTCAGGGGCAATTACAATTTGTTAGAACTGACTGGCTAGACTGAAAGTTGATAAATTCAAAAGTTCACAAACACTTCATTTTATCCTTTTTATTAATTTTTGTTTTTATTTCTGTGGATAAAATTTGAAAATTGTTCGATTGACCACGCAAGACAATTTTAATTTTTAATGGAATTTTCTCCAAAGATGGGTCTAGCAACTCGGTTCCAATTAACTGTAAGCACCCCCACGAATCTACATTTATCAGGCTGCATGCACTTCCTTTAGCTTCCATTTTAACACTCCAGCCCTAGAGTCATCTAAATCCTCACAGTAATCGACATCAACTACAACATCATCACATCCACCAAACAGAGCTTCAAACACTTGCTTGTTTCTTTGCCACTTTTTTCGGATTTTGGAGTATTTGCCTTTTACTCAAAATTTGAAATGCTCTCCCTTTCAAAAACTATCACTAATGAGAGGTTGGCTCCAACCGAGAGTAACAACAAAAAGTATCAAACGATTCACTGTTTACATGCAATTGCAGTGTCCGTCACAATGACTGAGATAAAGGTCTGTTCGTCAGGAAGGAACTGACAAGGATGATAAATGATGCCTTAGCTCAGCAGTCATTTATTAAAGAGATTACGAGAGGAATTCCCTTAATGTTGTCAATACATCATCATCTTCCTTGTAAAGTGTACAGATTTGGTAGCAAAAACATAATTTGTAAAGGTGGACGCTATTTGTCATTCTGTGAAGACTCGCTGGTAAAAAATACATTGTCCTAAATAACATAAACCAATGACCACTCCTAATCCTTAAAAAAGCTGAACAAGGAGTGTTTAACAATAAACATGTTAACACAAGGCATGACATCTGCAAACACTAACCGTCTTTTCAAGGGAGCTGGTCCAGATTCCATATTACTTTTAATGACTGGTGTCGTTGACTGTTGAAGGGGAACAGTAACGCTTGTGAGTGATGTTAGTGCATGTAATCACATGATTTTGAGTGCAATTTGGAATAAATAAGCACGAGTAAATTTTTTTACAGACTAACAAAATTGCATGAGCCCAAAGGGCGAGTGCAATTTGTGGTCTTTGAAAAAATTTACAAGTGCTTATTTATTCCAAATTGCATGAGAAAATCATGTGATTATCTACTAATAATATACATGAAAAAACATGAGGTAGCTTCTCAAAACTATGCAGAAGAAAAGTGCATGCATCACATGCAAAAATAATTTATTCAAACCCTGAAAGTGACATTGACCTTGACATTGACTTGACGTTGACACTGACCAATCAGAATGTCTGGTTTGTTTCTTTCCTTGCACTGAATTAACCCTCTTCTGCACTGAATTAACTGAAAACTGCATTCATCTTAACCAATCAGAACTGAGAAATGTTTTCATGTATATTATTAGGACAGTAACACTGACTGGATATAACCTAACCAAATCTATTGTTGTTTGATCCCAACTGCACCCCGACTAGCCATATCTAAGAGTAAAACTTGACCTTGGTTATCTATTCCTGAGCAGTAATCACTGCAATCACTCAATATCTCTTTCATTTGATCAATATTTCCACATATACCACACACTTATCAAAGCACATCACAGCTAAACCATATTTAGCAAAAATACATAAAAAAAAGTCACCCTACTTACTGCGTTGATCTTTGGCTTATCATTTTGCCTTTTCTTAAGCTCTTCCAGCATTTTAACCATGTCTGGTTCTGCCAGGTCGATAGGTGTTGAACCCTATGGACAAGTTAGCATTAGCAACAGCTACAAAACATTCAATTTGCACGTGTACCTCTCTAACAACTTGACAGACAGAAAGACAAACTGATTTACTAACTTTCTGTCTCAATGAATGACTGACACACTGACTCATTCACAGACAGACAAACAGAGAGCCCAACACAGTAATAAATTATCTGACTTTCTAACCCTCAAAACCACAAACTATCTACAGCTGTACCTTTGGTGTTTGCACATTTTTAATTTCTGATATCTGATTGGCTTTTTCTATGAAACCCAACAATATTCCATAACTACATCAGGTCATCACAGTTTTCCCAGTTTCACATCCAGGGCTCAACACTAACGGTAGCCAACTACCCACAGACTAGTAGAAATTCAGTTTTGGCTAGTGGTTTTCGATTTTCACCAGTCAGTTTGGCCAGTAAACAAACTGAAATTGTCGTAACATCTAAGTTGTCACTAGCCACTTGGCTAGTAAGTTGGAAAGTTAGTGTCAGGCCCTGAAACCAATAAGATGGCAATCAAAGAGAAGTTTACAATAAATATGCCTAATTAAAGCATAATGCTCCAGACTGTAAAAGATGAGGACATTATGCTACTGATTTAATGGTGACTGAAACACATATATGTACATCTCTTGAACATCTTACCGCATTACTAGTAGCCCTAAAGTTGGCTCCATGATCAGCAAGTATTTCACATGCATCACTTTGCCCCCAGTGAACCGCTGCATGTAATGGCGTCCAGCCATCATTGTCCTTGGCATTGATATCAACACCAAGTTGAAGTAAAAGACTGAGGAAGAATGCAAACCAATCAATATACAAAAACTGGTAGGACATTAAAGAAAACCTTATAATTAAGAGGAACATGTATGTCACTGCTTCAATATCATGAATTTGGTAATTAACATTGGTATATACCACAGAAATGAATAGTGCTTTTTGGTGTGCTGTTTAGCTAGTTTAAAACTGATTAGCAATACATACACTACTTACATCTAAGCAACCAAAGAGACAAATCAGGTGTCAAGGGTGCATGACCATCGACAGAAACAAACTATTTTGTTAGTTTCTGTGTGGTATATACATGTACTAACACAATCATTCACCTCCACGTCTGTGAAAGTAGTGGACATTACCTCGCTCCACTTTGGTGAATTAATTTTTAACTATTCTCATGCTACCTCAACTTTTATTGAAAAACCTGCATCAAACAGAGGGCAAAATCACTTATCCACAACACCCAAATGTGCGAGTGTATAGGAATTCAAATGAGTAACTGCATAAACATAGTACCCTAAGAACAGGATCAGGAGGAGTCAAAACTACACAAGACAAAGCAGCTTGACAAGACCTTAACAGTGACTTCATATGACACTGGGCCTAATGATGTTGAGTGAGTGAGTCTCACAAAATATCCACACTTCTGTCAGACAAAAGGGATTTAAAATATCTAGGTGGTACATGAGAAGACGAGGGGTATGAAGGCGTGATGAATTCCTGGAGGGAGAAGACTGTCCTTACCAGGAGTTTCAATAAAAGTTGCCTAAGGCAGTCTACCACTACCTGTAAGACCTCTCACTGCTGCCCGTTTAGCCTGCAAGCAGGCTCAAGTTTAGGTTTATGGTTATAGCACAGCTGCCAATTACACCAGCTTATGGAGAAACTTTTTACTACCCATGCTTATGTACCTACCTAATAACTTGTAAATAACCTTTTGATGCAGCAACATGTAATGCTGAAGCACCTAAAGAGAAAAACGTTTGTCTTAGTATGTTTAAACTGCAATTCTTATGTACTGTATGAGCTGTAATTTGGGTTCAAATTATACTTATCCATAATATGAAAGTTTGTACACCTACTGTACCACTCAGATATATGATATTTATTATGCACAGATGTGTGCTTACTGCAGCAACTCAGCCAAAGGGAATGCATTCCTCAGACTCTAATCAACAGCCAAGTGTTTGTTTGTCTAAGTTTAAAAACATGACAGACATAAAAAAAAACTAGCTATTGCAAATTTAACAAAAACACAGAGAAGTCCTCTTTTGGACAACAGGTACTTCAGAAAGTCTTCAAATCACTTGGAAATCCTGATCATCAGTTTTACCTGACACAGTTGGGAACTTTCGTCATCTGATGAAACCTCCCCCACAGATGACTGGATGGTTTGAAGGATAAAACCTAGGGGTTTGGATTACTTATCCACTGAGAAGGAAAAAAACCTGTGCTATTACTTCACCTGATCTATCTTTAATTTCATTCATTGTTTTACCATTCGTCCAACTCTGAGCATCTTCTAACATTATTCTCTCCTCTTTACTTCTTGCTTCTTCAACATCAATTCCTGAAAGGCATAAGATAAAAATTCATTTCATCACAAAAAAAAACTGCACAGAGCAAAACAAAACTAACATCAGACTCTTGCAATTTTACAAAAAGTATTTAAAAATGCTGCTAATTGAGGGACTTTCTTCATGTTGTTATTATGAAGTCAATTAGTTATGTTGTAGTGTAAGTGCTTATGGTGTTCTTATCTGTGACTTGTTGGCCGATCACATCAACCTCAAAATCAAGAGGCTGCTGGTAGTTCAAGTGATCGAAAGTTTTCAAAAGGGTAAAAAAGCTATATAGTAAAGAATTAGTCCTAAGTCTTAGTTCACCAGTTACCACTGATCAACATGAATGATAATTGACTTTTCATTACAACTTCACGATGGTTTAAGTGTGTACCCACATTTTGTGGGTCGATCAAGTATTCATATATGCACTCTATTGTTTTTTTTAATTGAATATTCATTATTCATGGCATGAACAATTTCCGAAAATGTAGCTAGCTTGCACTATCGCAAGCGCTTTGATGCTAGGTGTGATATATTTCTTTTGTTTCCAGTTTCATGCTCAAATGATGTTTTGACACGCTATTGTTTCGTTAAAATTAACTTTCTAATAAAAGTGGAAAGCCAGAACTTTTATCATGCTAAAAGTGTAAGATGATGATGCCTGATAGCCATTGCATCAAATGCATAGCAAAAAAACATCGAAGGTTTTGGGTTCAGAACTGAGTCCTCCAGGTCTGGTTTGAAAACTGCAAATTTTTAAACGTCTTTCCTCTGTAAACTAATAAAAATGTTTCACTACCGAAGAGAAATAATAAGATCTTAACCATTTGACTTTTGCCGCAGCACGTTTTAAAAGTTTTACCAACCGTTCATCAAAGAAACAGCGGTAACTTGTTAACATTGAATAAAACATTAGTTCCCACTAAAAAAAAATCCCTCTCTCTTTTTTACATTCGAAAGCTTACTGAAGTTTCCAATGTTGCTAAAGAAACCTCATACACAAAAAGTAAACTGATTGGTGTTTGCGAATCGGAACATAAGAAAAGCCTTTCTGTTGACATTCGTGGTCATGAGCGAAAATATGCTAAGCAGCCGCATGCAACATGCTAATCTACAAACTCGCTGACATTTTAATCTCCGCTTCGTTTCTTTGCTTTCAAAAGTTTACTGCATTCTTTTCAAGCCTGTTCTCCTATAATGTCCTCATCTCCAATGGAGAGGAAAATATAGAACTATTTTGCACAGACTCGGACACGCCAGCGTCACGCAATGAAATGTGCCAATGAAAATCCCGACTCAGATTGGTCAGTTTCACGTGGTTGGTGTGACAACTGGAATGGACTGTTTGAACATCTCAGACTAACAGCTGAAACATTTCAAAGTTATTGAGGCCGATACGACACTGGCCTTTAAGGCTTGTGAAAGAAATTAAACACCGAGCTAACATCGGCGATGCACTAATGAATTGAATAAAGCGTAGGAACTTGACCAGCCACATCTTGTAAATAAAATTCCATCCAAAATCCATCATTTGCCAATACTAGAACACAGCCTTTAATTTAAATTTCACTTTCAGGTTTTCAAAGGCAAATCAAATAGTGGCGAAGAGTTATAATTTTTATCAGAAATCTGTTTCTCCGCTTTACCTCAACCAAAAGTTTCGTTTAAGGGCTTGTTTTAAAGCTTTTGAAGCGCTTCTCAACACTAAACCAAAAGTGAAATCGTTACTTTAGTGTGAAGCATTCAGTTGCAGAAAAACACAAGGTGACATTTTTGGTAAACATGAATTCAATATAAAAAAAAGGATACTAATTTGATGCCACGCAATTTGCCCGCATTGTTAGAACCTTTTGAAAAGGAATAATAGCTTCTCTACCCAAAAGTCGCAAGTTTACTCTAATCGGATAAAGACCGAACCCGAGCGAACAGCTCTCAGAAATGCAGCTTTGAGCCCTCGTGGTAAAAATGCCAGCGGCTACCCCCATTTCAAAAAGACATACTCTTAAACTGTTGTGAAGTTGTAATGTGTCAAAGCAGAAAACATACTGTCAAAGCAGAACACATACTGTTGGTATCTTGGGGCACTTACATTTAGAAATAACTGAAAGGCCAGATCAGTTTAGAAAGTGTGTTAATGTAAGTGTTCAGCTAGATTAGCCACTTCATAAATTCCAGAGATTAATTACTGTAATTTCCGGCCATTTACCCGTGGGTAATCTGATGATTTTGCCCTAAACACGCGCCACTGCAGGTAATAGGGAGGTGTGGGTTATGTGACAATTTTAAAATCAACGGGAAGTTGAATTGAAAAAAATTTCACCTACCTGCGTTTCCACCACTCAATAGAATTTTATTGTATTACAAGTGCCACAAAGCGGCACAAAAACATGATGCCGACTCGAGTTATTTCATGCACAATTAGTTGCGTGACGAACAAATTTTTATCGGCACATGTGTAAACAAAACCTTGATGGTGACAAAATAATCTAAGGGTGTCCGGTGCATCGGTAACAAATTTCCGATTAACACTAGCTAGAGCTGAAGAGAATTTTCCCATTTTAAGAGACTTGTAAAGCGCAATAGAACCGGAGATATCAATTTTTTTTGAGAAATCAACAATTCAACATGGCGTTGAACGATCACTAGCACAAAATATGGCCACAAATTTGCATTCTGTTGAGTATGAAATGTTGTGAGCCTTTTTGTACAAATTTTCTTTGCTTTTAAGGTACGGGTTATCCACCAGTGTGGGTAATCTGTTGACTTTTTTTTTCACTGCATGCAATAATCAGCCAGTGTGGGTAATCAGTCATGCAGGTAAACGGCCCGAAATTGCGGTAAATGAAACTTTGTAAAAATTACAGAGTTTTCAGAGGGATTGTCTCATCGTTTTCTGTTGAAAAGACTGAGCAGATAATCTTACTAACGGCTAGTAACCTGACTATTACAGAGTTACCTAGTCTAATCAAACACAACATAATTTCATAGATCAAGAAAATAAAGCTTGGGGTAACAGGGGACAAAATAAAGCTTGGGGTAACAGGGGACAAAATAAATATCTGAGAACCCCTTCCCCCCCCCCCCCCCACCCATGAAAAAGAATAGAGCCCCAGACCTTCAGGTTTCATGCTCTAATAATATGTCAAAGAGTTTCAGCTTTGAGACAAAAGAAATACATGTAACCTCTTTCTTAAAAATTTACCTAATCTTTCAATTTCTTCTGTCAAAATATCCTCCATGTCCTCTTCCTCAGCAAGATCCAGAGGTAATTCCCCTTCATTATTAACAGCTGCCACATCTGCTCCATGGTCAAGTAAACATCTACAAATCAACAAAACAGAATCATGTTTTGAGTGTACATGAAGCAGAGGCTGTTTTAATACTAGGTTTGCAGCTTAGGATTCTACAAAACAGTTGATCTGTTCTTGAGGCCTTCAGTCTCCTTGTAAAATACTCTCAGCAGCCAACCAAAGGGTTTTTTGCTTGATATTCAAAAGAAGAACATATATTAAAAACAAAAAAAAAACTGATTTGTTGTCAATATGTACAGAATAATTAAGGTTTGCATCTTCCATGGTGTCAATACTTATGCCTTCCTTACCAGTGAAACTTGATCAAGAAACAAACTTTCTCATTAAAGCCTTAGATCGCTTTTCCCTTATTTCATCGGAATAGAAAATGTAGCAATACGTACACCCTGTAATTTCTAAATGCCTTTCTGTGATACAAGTATGGAATATAGGAAATATTTCTGTATCTAACTCCTTTCCTTAACACTACTGATCAAATCCCCAAAAACAAAAACTGAATATGCGAGACCCAAACACTGACTTCTTAAGCCTTAAAGTTTAGAGACACAGAAGTGGGACTGTACCACAGGACTAATCAGGGTGTTCATCAAGCTTCAGAGATCAGTGATTCTTTGGCTTCTATGTATAAAGATCATAAATTTCCTGAGCTAGTTTCATTTAATTTTTTTTTAACAGAAGTGGAGGGTTGGATTTCAACTAGTTTCAGTGACTAATTTCTCAATGATAACTCTGCTAATATAGCATTCCCAACACAAGACTGCGACATTATTCTTTGCTGTGCCAGTGAACAATCCCTCAGGAGAGGGTCTTAAGTTATGCTTCAATTACATTTTGTTCCCACTGTTTCATAGAAATACATACCAAACATGTACACTGGTATATAAGTTATATCCAGCCAATGGCATGGAAATCTAAGGTTTTAACTTTGTTGTTAGGAAACATTTTTGAGACTGAAATCTTCTAGGAAAAATTCTGGGAGTTTGAAAGTTTGAAAAATAAGAATTCCCATGACTAAGCAAAATATACCTACATTTCCAAAACTGAATGTATTCAAAAGGAATTCTGAGAATAATGAATTTATTAAATTAAAGGAGTTAACTTTAGGTACTTTAGTTGTTGCTGTTGTAACAAAAAGAACAGCACACAATATCATATGAAGTTTATGCTCATAATGAAATGAGAGCCAAATTCTTATAAAAAGTGTGGAAACATTTTCTCACACAACATTTATCAGAAAAATTACCACATATACTATACATTTACATATAATGCAACCTTAGGTGGAGTGGCATTATTCAATTAAAACTATGCATTTTCTTTGCCACTCACCTGGAATTTAAACACTGTTTGAAACATCTTGTTGTATGTTGAAAGTACTATTAGTTAAAATTTCTTCTAATCAAAGAAGTGACTCCACATACTGTTATTTCCCTTTGTTTTACATTCCTGGCAAAAATATAATTGTTTTTATCCCACAGATGACCACAAAGTATTATATAACTTGTGGCAGCTTCTGAGTGCATGTGAATATATTGGCTCAAAATATCAACATCACTTTTTTTAGTAGCGCTATTCATGAAAATTCCTAGCCACTGCTGACCACTACTGCTGTCCATTCCATACAACTTTCATCTTGATTAGACCTCAGTTTTGTCCAAAGATTTCTATAAATGGTAGATACTGGCATTCTAACAGCACCTTAACCAGACATTCTAACAGTACATTCTACAACACCAGCTTACAATCTGTAATTGCATTTACTTCACTTTGAGTACATCTTCAAATAATCAGCTATAACAGTATATAGAGGAAAACTAAGCTGTACACAATAGATATCTCTCTATAAGGGTTTTTTGGAACTGAATTTTCTCTCAAAATTTGCTGACAATCAGTAACACCCCAGGTGGAAACAGCCAATTTGATAGCACAAATAGAACATAACTGCAAAGAATGACTACTGTGAAAAACTTGACTTTTGAAATTACTATATTGCCAGAGCAGGTTATGGAAATACTCAGAACTAAAATGAATTCCATTTAAGATGAACCTCACAGAATACAATGCAGAATACATTACCGAGATGACAATATATATCAACTCTAAATGTTACAGCACAGATCTGTCTACCTCTTTTCAATGTCTCTCTACTCCAGAACTCAAAGGAAAAAAGTCTGTATGTATGGATTGACACATACACTCATGTATTTCAAATCAGTAAAATATGTACTTTTCAACATTTAAAAATATGAAGAGGCCAGGTAACCAAGAATGGTGACCCAATCTTCAGGTACTTTCCTTTTTCAACCTAAACTTCTCTTTTTTTTTTTTTAACAACACACATGGTTTTACATGTGCAAAATGAAGAAATCTGCTTCAAAACTGACACATTGGGACAAGCTCGTCTGCCTAATCAAAACTATTTTTATAAAAGGCATCTCAGTTTAATTGTTGAACTGGAAGTAAACAAACACAATCCCAACCTAATGACTTTGCTTATTGTATTTGACACATAACTTGACTAGTTTTAATTTCTCCGTTGATCTAATTTTTCTGCTTGAAATCTGTTGCTCTGAGCCAAAAATTTAAGTCCATGAAGCAAAAAGTAATAGATTTCAGAAATGCTCCAACCTTGAAACACATCCTGCTGCATACATCCATTCAAAATGGAAATTTTTAAAGAAAATTATTTGTTATAATCTTCATGTCAGCCAATCCAGACCTTGAGGAATACCACATAATTGCAAAAATTAAAATGATGAAAATTTGTTAAAAGTAATTCATTGTAGCATTGGGAAAGATTTACCACTAAATTTAAGTGCCAATAATTAAAACCAGGATTTCCAAAATTAAACACAGCATCCAAAAGTTATGTTTACATGTACAATATATACTTTTTGACAAAGTTACACTGAACTGGAAACTTTTTAATGAATAAAACTTTCGTGAAAAGTGATATGATTATAATTTAGCTGATTGTGTAGACAAGAGATCAAGTTCACTATTGAATGAAAATTATTCAGTCCAAGGTACATGTAACAGTGATAAACACTGAGAAAAGAAAATGACTTATCATGCATGTCTGACAAAAATAAATACCATTATCGAAAGGTTCAGTAATAAAAGTGCAAATTGTTTGAAACATGAACAATGACGAGCAAGCAATTATGTTATTGAAGGGCCTTCCAAAGCAACAAACTAAATTTACTAGGGTTATTTCGGTGTGCCAGGAAACCCACAGTTATTTTTGTCCATTACAAATATTTGTTTCTGTGACTTGGATGTAAGATCTAAAGTAAGAGTAAACACCATGAAACACGAGGTATCAAGGTTTATGATCTAAGACAATATGCTCTATTCCACTACGTTTCACTCTTAGTAGGCATGCTGTTTCCGGAATAGTTGGGAGTTCTCGATCAAAATATTTCACCACCGAAGTTGCAACTGAAAGTTTCTTTTCAACAAACCCTGCAAAACCAGCCTTGAACAAAAACTAGAGGATTTTAGGAACTGAACAGCTTACTCGAAACTTATGTCTAGCTCACTCGTGAAGGTATAAATGACAGAAGATTTGGCGTAAAGATAAATCAAACCACGATAGAGGTTCACAAGCTGTGTTTAAATTTCCACAGTACATGATTCCGAAAATAATCTAAACGATTTCCCAGTTGTAACTGAGAATAAGAATGACTTGAAATTTACGCGGATTTGCATGGCCAGTTGTAGATTTTCAAACTACATGTCTAGCTACGTGAATGAGTGTACACGGTTTCGTACTATGCAACAAGTCACGCTTTTAATTTGACCATCTCGCAGCCACTCAAAAATTGATACAACACTTGGTTAAAGTGAAACGTGAAGGCCACTTGAATATAAATTTCAAGAGCATCAAAGTCTAGATCCCTAAAGTTATAAACGAAAATTATAACGACTACATCAAAGCAAGTTTTAATGAATTTAGGCCATCCGCGACTTACACACACACATACATACTTTTGAAGATATAAACTACTGATCTGGTATCCTTCAAACATTGCTCCGAACATTTCCGTACCGTACCACAGAAAAGATAACAAAAGAGTAGAAGTAAAGCAACAGACTAGGTTATAAAACGAACGCCAGGGATACAGCACTTCAAAGGTATTTCATACAAGCTAGGCCATTTGATATAAATTTTCCAACTGACAAGAGATTCTAATCGATTGAAGAGTAACTTATTATGACTTCTATTCTTTGGTGGGAGAAAGGTTTATTGCCTTCTTTCGACTTGGAAAAGCCTCAAAGCAAAATCGCAGAAACACCTCAGTGATTCGGACTTCACAAACCCCACACATTGAAGCAGAAGCCTCTAAAATTTGCACCGAGTTCCTTGCATGTTTTGAAACGCGATACAAATTTGGAACTGACATAGACCACAGATCTAAGCTAGTTGTGTTAAATGTGAATGAAATGCCGCTAACAATAAAAGCTTCTCAACAAGCCCAGTTAAAATCCAATGCCAGGCCGGTTTGAGAGAAGATTACAATAAAATGTATAAAGCAAACACAAACTCACTGTGCTATTTCAACGCTCCCACAACTGGCTGCAGCGTGCAAGGCCGTCCAGCCTTCGTTGTCTCGTATGTCCATTCGGGCTCCATGATCAACCAAAAATTCAACGAGATCACAACTTTCGTCGATGCAAGCCTGAAGAACACAAACAACCATTAAAAGCCTACATTACTAGGAACAGATGTAAATACACACGACGGAAAGTGATTAGTTCGAAAATCACTTGAATACCCCGAAATACTAGGTTGCCTTCGGCCTAAAGCTGCTCACTTGAAGGTATATGACACAATACATGATGAGGAATGTTTCGGCTGGAAGAGTTTAAATACCAAGAATATAGACTACTGAAAATAGTGAGAGGAATATACAGAGAATGGTTGCAATTTAGAGCTTAGAAGTCGACATAAATTTCCTTGTAACCATTTGGATGTGGTCTTAATAGTTCGAGGCGTTAACAAGCATTTGAGAATTACCTTGCCAAAAACTTATAATTGCCAGGATTTGAACTGATTTATTGTCTGACTTTAGCCAAGTAAGAATTCAAATGAAGCAGCATCTAAAAATTCAATTTTCCAGAAGCAAGCTCTGTAATCACTCGTTGTTTTAAGGAGCGAGTGATTCCTTAATTAGGCTATTGTTTTGGGTTCTGCCTAGGACCCCGGACCTGGTCTACAAAACCTTCTCGCACAAGCTGCTCTCGCTTCAAACATAATTTTTCTTTCTCTGACAAGAATGTCAAATACCTTACCTGATGTAACGCGGTAAGTCCATCGACATTTTGGTGATTTATATCTGCGCCTTTGGCCAGAAGTTTCTTTACCTCCTCCACGTCACCGCTCGATACCGCCGAAAGGAACACAGTTCCGAGCGAAAATTGAATTTTAGTCTTCTTTCTAGCCCTATCCGAAGATTCTAAGGCTGTCTCGCTCTTGGTCCATCTTTTTAAGGATTCTTGTCGCTTCTGTAAGGCATTACTTGCTCTAGAGCTTTGGCCACCCGTAAATGGGTCCGCCATCTTCCCATGACGTTACAGACCGACCAGCCCGAGGACCGAGCATGAGGCCACGTGACCAGATCGTAGGTGAGATGAGAACCAATGACGACCCTCAGGAATTGTCAATAACTGCTACCTAGCAACCGTGACGTCACTTGAGAACGAGAGCAAACTTTTCTTATCTTCAAAATGGTAACAACGCAAATTTGAAATATATTCCGACTAGAATCTATTTAAAATGACTTTTTTTCTCAACTTTCTATGAACGTTTTGTATTTTGGGTGAAAGTGAAGGAAAAAAAGAAATTTGCGTTGGGAATTTCAATTTTCTGAGAAAGAAAAAAAACTTTCTCATATTAATATATTTATATATGTTTTTAGTATAAATTCAGAGCTGAGCAAAGAGTTTCCAGCAATCTGATTGGTCGAGCGGTTCCTTATATGACGCTATATAAACCGCTCCACGCGGTTTATACAAAATGTTCAAATAAAATGTTAATAATTGTTACTAAAATGTTATGATTTTTCGACAATATTCACCTCGCCTTCGGCGAATAATTGTTAAATATATCATGGTAAGATAGTTGTGATATGAAAATATCTTTTTTGCGGGTTAAAAAGGATTTTTCATAGGACAACTTTTATGTAGAGTCTGCCTTTTCGAATTTACATGTAAATCTCTGCTCTTTTCGCTTTATGAATTGTCTTCATTTGACATAACATCGACATGGCAAGCATATCAAGAAATTTCCGACCGGAAAAACTGAATGGAATTCCTTCTTCCCTCTCGACTCATTTTCTCTGCACATTTCAGCGGGAATTTTTTTTGCCAGTATCCATTGTACAAGCAAGTCAATGGTCAAGCTGGTTATCTTCCATATAAGGAATGCACTCAAGGGGCCCATTATGTGAGGATAACAGAAGTTTAACGTGAATTAGAAGTAGCTTCTGTTGCTGTCCTTCAATTACGAGGGTGCCGGCCTCAAACTTTAATTAGAAAAATACCCCTACTTCGGAGCTTACATTCCGCGAATACCAAAACTGGGTGCATCGCTGCAAACAATTTATTCGTGAATGGAGACGGTTTCGCAGATCGAAAGCCCAGATGAATTTGTCATTTTCAAGCACTGAACATGGCCTAATCCGGGATTTTGCTGACCGTCCGGAATATGGAAGGTCGCGTTCCTCAATGACTAAATACTCAGTTTGTAATTCTTTGATATAACATCACAAACATTCGTATGTGGGTCGCTTTTCTTCCTTCTTAAGAATGTTTGAAATCGTTAGCATAAAAGAAGCTTAGTTTGCTGTAGTTATTGACAGTGAATGAGGTACATTTTCAACATTCCCAAAATGTTTGTCACGTTTAGATCAGCGGTCTCTCCTTCTAATCAAACAATGAGGTCGCTCACAAAGGAATGTGCTTTATTTAACAACCATCCAATTGTATACACTTTGTTATGAGAACAAACGCGGTCTGACAGCCAACAGACTTCAGTGAAAGAAAGCTAAATATTGAGTTGTTTATGAATTTATCCTATGCCGTTACAACTTCAGCTGAAATAAAGAAATTTACTCGACTAGATCTTTGGTGTGGTGGATCACTGAGTAGATCATATCCACGAATATCGGCATCAATAAGCTTATGGCCTTGACCTCTTTGCTTCAAGTCACAGGCTCATATTTGATCATGACTACCGCAGACCAACCGGCTCGAGTCTAACCCTATAACGAAAAGCCGCAGTTAGCCTGTCGCGGCGAAATCATGCTTACAGGAGCAGAAGAGTGGAAGAGTCGTTTTGTTAGTAGTGATTATCAAAAAACGGAACTATAAACACTAACAACTACTACAACAATGCTCTGACGTTGTTCTGCTCCGAAACAAACAATACGGAATTTTTGTTCTTCCAGGGGGCAACAGGCACGCGACAAGCGCATGGTGGGCGATTTACAATGCTTATACTCAGCGGGAACCCTTCTGTTTTCTGTCTTTTTTTTTTTTTTTTTTTTTTCTTCGTTGCTGTTTTCAACTTTGTTCCCCGTTGGACCTCTTTCGTTTCAATTACCTCTCTAAGGAAAATTGCGTGAAAACTATTTTAGGAGAAAAATCGAAAATTTCAAGCTAGCTAGGGTACGAGGGAGATATGGGAAGTTCAAAGCATCAGTTTGATGTTGTAGTTCTAGGAAGATGACTCCTAAAGGACCTGGTTCAATTTCGTACAAAGAAAATCAGACGACTGCCTTGCTTAGTATGGCTACGATTTTGTTTGAGAGCGCGAAGAGTCCGGCAGGCGATTATTGTCACTGGGCACTTTACTGTTGGAAATTTCGAATATATACATATATATAGTCGTAGATATCTATGTATATATGTAGGAAGTCTGCGATTTTTCCGTGTTACAGTGCTCAATATATATAGATGTTATATATATTTAGTATAATTTCAGAGCTGAGCAAAGAGTTTCCAGCAGTCTGATTGGTCGAGCGGTTCCTTACATGACGCTATATAAACCGCTCCACGCGGTTTAGTATAAAATGTTAAAATAAAATGTTAATAAATGTTACTAAAATGTTATGATTTTAGAAATTTCTGTGTTGTTCAGCTCTGAAATTATACTAAAACAATTATTCGCCTCAGGTTCGTTGAATATTGTCGAATAATCTCCTTGACTTCATCTCGGGGATTATTCGACAATATTCACCTCGCCTTCGGCAAATAATTGTTAAATATGGGAAGTCTGCGTTTCGATTTTTCCATGTTACAGTGCTCGATACATAAAAGTAAAGCGCGATATATGTTGAGTTGAGAAAACAGAAAGACTACGCTTTCATCCCTACAAGCCTGTTTCGTGGTTTTCGCGAATCACGAAACAGGCTTGTAGGGATGAAAGCGTAATCTTTTATATTAGTCTTTGTATTTTCTTAACTCAACATATATATAGACATGTATATTTTCTCAAAGTCCTGGCTAATGACCGGGTCATAATAAACGTTCGCTTCCAGCCTATTAAAGTTGGAGGAAGCTTAAAAGCGAGCAGTTTTTCAGCGCCGTTATTCATCCTTGCCTATGACCTAATTAACCGACTAAAGACGAACTCTTGAAGTCGCTCTCTTTGTATCTTTCAACAAATGAAAACTGTTGGCAAGATTTTTCCAGATTGTTCATGAAACGGCTTTGAAATAAGTCCAGCTCGAGCTCTTTATTAGGAAACTACAACGAAAAATTTTCTTGACAACTTGAGAGAATCCCTAATCATGAACAGGTTCTCGAATGGTCTTGTACCCTACGGCAAGTTTGCGGCTAATTTTCCTCCTTAAGCTGCTCTGTCCCTTGTACAAAACAAATAGCCAGCGGCTCAAGCAATACTTTTTTTGTTCTAACCACATTTTTACGTCATCTGTTAGCATGACTGAACAGAAAATCGGAAAAATGAAACATATTGAATTGCGGCCTCACGTTCTACTCCATCAAACGTTACATAAACAGATGACGTCAAATTAGGCGAGAGCATTAACATTTTTTTTGTTCTGGAAACCACAGGCGAGTGTGTTGATAATGTTATAACCACATTTTGACCTCATCTATGACACTCATGATCCTTGACGAAAGAGGCACTTAGCAAAAAAGGAATCAGTTTTATTTATTCAGTGAAATAAAAGTAAAAGGGAAATAAAAAGTTGCTTCAAAGCTCTACACTGACTACATTGTTCTAGTTTTCTCTAGGTTGATGTTTGATTCTTGGGGTGTTCTCTTGTTTTCCTGTCAGTTGCATGTGAAAACAACCCTTTCTACCTTCTCTAAGGCCCTCACTTACTAATTTTGAAGTAATCGCAAACATCGTTAAATCTGTGGCTTGTGTTGGGCAAAACAAGAAAACAGCTCTACTATGACGTCAAAGCTTTATAAAAGGTTAATTGCATAACCGTAGACAGACCATAGTCCACTAGATGCTCTTGTGTGTGACTATTGTCGATAGTATACAGTCACTGAACTCACCAATTAGCCGGCAGAACAAGTGTTTCTTTTCTCTCTTTTTCTTTCTTTTCTTTTCCTTTTTTACGTTTTTGAGGCGGGCGGAGATTAGCGCGAGAAGAGCAATAAGGGCAAGTCATGTGCGAGGTAAGGAGCAACACGTTTGCCCTGCGCTTTTCCCACTCACCTCGGGCCAACCCGTGCTCGCCTTAAAACGCAAAAATACTGCTTGTTCTGCAGGCGGTATTTCACCTGCTGTCTAATGTCTCACCTCGAGAGCAACGAGGCGATCAAGTTGTAAAAGAATACACAATTATTCTAAAATCACTAATTAAAATTGATTTCAATTTCCCCAAAGTATGGTATCTTCAATAACTTTTATTTTTGGAAGATACCTGCACGATGTAAGCTAAATAATAAAGCGAGAGACAATTCACTTGCTGTGTATAGAATCTGTGAATCATAATAGTAAACAGCGTTAACTTTGTAGCTTTTATTTACCGGTGCTACCACCCAGTGATACTAATTTAATTCGTCTAAAACACAATTTAACTTATAGAGCACCATTATTTATCAAGTAATGAGAATCAGGTCGTCGTGATAAGACCTCCTGCCAAATAAGTCAACAAGAAAATCATATTCGAAGGACGCACCCTAAATTTTGCGCTGATCCAGTCTGAAGAATTATCGGAAGTGTTGACCAATGTTTGATTGTTTCATTGATAACAACATGATATTCTACTATTAATTGCTACTGGTTAGAATTTGCTTGGTCGAATAAATAGTGCTATATAACCGTGGTGCACCACTTGAATATATGTATATATTTATATATATATATATATATATATATATATATATAAGTGTGACTTGATTTTCGTAGAACAGTGCTCAATACATAGAAGTAGAGCGAAGTATATATTGTGGGAGGAAAAAGACAAGTAAAATACAAGTTCATCCCTACAAGCCTGTTTCGTGGTCGCCCACTCATCAGGGGATTTTATTTACCGGTGCTACCACCCAGTGGTAGCACCGGTAGATGGAACCACCCAGCACAAATCCCCTGATGAGTGGGCGACCACGAAACAGGCTTGTAGGGATGAACTTGTAGTTTACTTGTCCTTTTCCTCCCACAATATATATATATATATATATATATATACTGAAATAAATGAAAAACGAAAGTCCTCTAAGAGGACTTTCGTTTTTCATTTAATTCAGTATCTCTATTCGACACAGAAGTTTACATTGTTTACATTATATATATATATATATATATATAACCAAAATAGCGAAATGAGATCATCATCTACTAAAAAGTGCTCAATAGCAGGGCTAGAGCTATGGATAATTATACCTCAAGAATTAGGTTACTTGAACTTTTACTGCAACTCTGAGTTTCATGCCTCTTGCGTATTCCAATGTAGCTAAAAGATGCAACTTGTGTTTGTGGGAAAAATATTTCATCATTTGTAAACCGCAGATGGCAAGTTTAAACAAAAGAAATGAGCTGACATCAGGTTGCAGACATGTCAGGAAATTCCTGTTAAAAAACCTAACGTTACGATAGCGCGTGCAGTATGTTGCGCGCGCATGTATACATTGCTTCGTCTTTTAAATTTTGGTGGATTGTAACCGTTATTTCTGGCAGTTGCCTGACGATTGCTTCGCAAGAGGCATGAAACTCAGAGTTGCAGTAAAAGTTCAAGTAACCTAATTCTTGAGGTATAATTATATATATATATATATATATATATATATATATATACATATATTCAAGTGGTGTATATATATATATTTATTAAAAACTGGATCATTGGATAATGCAATTCAAGACTTTACACTGAAATGATGCCAAGGAAATCTGAGACGCATCTTTTCTGTTCACTAAACAATTTAAAGCAAAGCCAGTTCGCGATGGTGTATCAAAGGAAAAGGCAAAGATGAAGCGACTGCAAAAATGGCCAATGAGCACAGTTTTCCATCTTTATCGTCTTTCCCTGCATTGTTCAAATTCAACAATCACCTTGGTGGATTCCGTAACCTTGCTGCTATCGTCCAGTTTGTGCACAAGTTGCATGATTCCCAAACTTTTAACATCAGTTCCTGGACTTCGCGCTCGCGCTTGTGGTGAGTGGTAGACTTAGATTATGGTCGATAGCACAAATAAACATTTTTATGAGGATAGCTGACCTATCATCTGTTTGAAATCTTAATAAATAATTTTATACAAGCTTGTCTTGAGCATTTCTTCCACCATTAACAGTAGTTTGTGCGAATCCTTTCTACATGCAGTACCATTGGACTTCTTGCAAGCTCGACCAAGTTTCTTTTCTCATTTTTCAAAGTCCTCGATCGCTTTCACGCTGAAAACAAAAATTTCAAAAAAATTGAAATGAAACGATCATGAACGAAAGGACTAAAAAAAGGGGAGGGGGCGGAAGGAAGAAAGAAAAACTGGACTTAATTAATGAGATGGCATTTACAGAAGTTAAAAACTGAGAGACAAAAAAGCTCGATCAGGTGACATCATGTAAGGTAAACAGGTTGCCCACGTAGCTCTCTGATCACCTTTTAATATAGAGGAGAACTTTCGAATCTTACTCTTTTGAAACAAATCAAAAGATTTGAGACAGACGAACTCAAATTGTATCTAAAAAAAAATACGAACTTGAGTGAGATCTCATCAATATCTGCTAAAACGTTTTCCCAAGCAACATTCAGTTATGAGGTAATATTGTGACTTTTATAAAATCTATCAGAGTTCTTTCATATGTGGCCACTTTCCTCTTCTTTCTGATTGATTTTTAGCAAATCATCACCCGCCGCACGGATGGCCAGTCGTGATAGTCGAGTGGTTAGGACACCGTGTCATGGCCGCTGTAACCCATGTTAGAATCCTGGTCTCGGCATTTCTGTTTAATTCTATACATAACTTTTTGTTTGGTCGTGTTTAAACGTATATCTTTAACCATTTTGTTTCTTAAAAACATTTAATACTGTTTTTTCCTTTTTCTACACCATCAACTTTCACAGGTTTGACTGCCATGTTGTAAAGCTGAATTGATTTACTATGGTTCAACCCACATCACAAACGAGCACTACTTCCGCATGGCCCAAAAGTGGTCATGGGAACTATTTTCCAGACCGCTGACACTAGGAACTCACCAGGACACTTGACAGGAACACACTTTCTCCTTTCCTTGAGTTTTGTCGGACAACCTGCTCCACCATTCTTTTCACTTCTAATGATCTTCCTTACTCGAAATTTTCTTCCTCTGTTACACTTTTTAGAACATTCTGACCACGGTGACCAGCCTGTTACTAAGCAGTCTGACAATAAAAAGAAAGGAAGAAATGAAAGGTTCGAGAAACTTGCGGCAAGGCATTTTTTTGTTCTGGAGGAGTGTAATGGTGTCGCTGCACTAGAGGTGAAGGTCAATACTACGCTAACAAACGTTTGCGCCTCTACATTAAAGCGCTTCCCCG